>NC_087190.1:5985500-6118000 GCF_035594125.1 Scylla paramamosain
GTGGACTTCCGCAACAAGAAGATGGCGAGCTTCGACGTGAAGTCCTTATTCACCAACGTCCCCGTGGAAGGAGCGATAGAAGCGGTAAAAAGGGCATCTGGAGACATCAACGAAGAAAATTTACCGATCCCGAGGGAGGACTACATCAATCTTGTTGAGCTTTGTGTTAAATTTGGTGCCTTCACTTTCAAGGGACAAGAGTACTCACAACATAAGGGACTGGCCATGGGATCCCCTCTAAGTGCTGTTATGGCATGTTTGTATATGGAAACACTAGAGACTGATAACTTCATAAGAATAATGAGTAGAGGCTCAACATGGCTTAGGTATGTTGATGATGTGGTAGTTATAGTCCCAAAGGGCACGAATATATATAATAAGTTAACATTGCTAAAGTCCATAAGGATATCCAATTTACGGTGGAAGAGGAACAAGACAATAGATTACCTTTCCTAGATACGGTAATCTGGAGGGAAGAAGGAGTCAGTTTTTCTGTTTACAGAAAACCCACCAATAAGGACGATTTCATTCACTACCTTTCAGCCCACAGCAAGAGGGTCAAATCTGGTGTGATTATTGGTTTTTACTTAAGAGCGTTCAGAATTTGCAGCAACAACTTCCTAGAGCAAGTAATACGATATTATCATATCAACTTTCAAAAAGCTGGGTTATCCTGAAGGGCTCCTTGTTAGGCTTAAGAATAAGGCAAAGAAAATAACAAGTGAAAACAGAGAATAAAGATCCCTGTACAACTAGCGAAAGAGAGAAGTATATATGTGTACCAAATTCGGACAAGGCTTCCATAATTAATAAATATTTGTCTAAAACAGGATTAAAAATAGCAACATTAGCGGGAGAGAAAATTGGTGAGCTAACGAGGACTAAAAAGACCGGACTTGTTAATAATAACAGCGTAGTGTACAGCATACCATGCAAAGGCTGTACAAAGCAATACATAGGAGAAACAGGCAGGGGACTTAAAACAAGAATAACAGAGCATAGGAGAGATGTTTTAAAACACAATACATCAAACTCCCTTGTATTGCACATAGAAAAATGTAAACACCTACCAAAATGGGAAGAGGCTAAAGAAATTAAAGTTAGATTGAAGAAAAGAATGAGAAAAGCTATAGAGGCAGCCCTCATAACAACTAGGGAAGTCATTAACCACAGAGAAGGTTTAATCAGGTGGGCGGGTAATTCCGCCAGATTGGCCCTCAGGTCAGGTACAAGGAAAATCCCTAGTAAAGGCTCGTCACGTTGGCGGATAATGCCACCTGACTAGGAAAATAAATATTAGGTGAGGTACACGCCAGGATGGCAATACTCTGTACGAATGTCAAATGAAAAAATTTTGTATGTTGTTATAAATAGTGTGTTTTCACTCATGTAAATCAGTCTCTCTGAGGATGGCTATTCAGCAGAAACATTAGAGATTAAAAGAATCCTAACTCCTCCCTGGGTTTTTATCCCCCTTCCTAAACCCAAATATATATATATATATATATATATATATATATATATATATATATATATATATATATATATATATATATATATATATATATATATATATATATATATATATATATATATTTGGCTGAATATATATATATTTAGACTGAATGGTGAAAAGTTGGAGAGTGAAAACATTTAAGTACTTGGGATCGATGGTAGACGAGACAGGGGAAATGGAAAAAGAAGTGAACTTTCGGATTCAGTGTGGCTGGAACAATTGGCGGCAAGTTTCGGGTGTGATATGCGATAGAAGGGTACCAGTAAGAGTGAAGGGCAAAGTCCACAAAGCAGTCGTTAGACCTGCTTTGATGTATGGGCTAGAAGCAGCACCTTTGAAGAAGATTGAAGAGAGGAAGATGGATGTAGCGGAGATGAAGATGTTGAGATGGATGGTGGGAGTCAACAGAACAGACCGAATTAGGAATAAGTACATAAGAGGAACGGTGAAAGTAGTTGAAGTCTCCAAGAAGATCCAGGAGTCAAGGTTGAGGTGGTATGGACACTTGAGAAGAAGAGTTGGCGAAGACCACGTAGGAAGGGAGATCATGGAAATGGAGGTGGAGGGAGTTAGAAGAAGAGGACGGCCCAAAAGAAGATGGATTGACTGCATAAACGGAGATCTTGGGGAGAAGAATATAAATCCAGAGATGGCAAACAATAGAAATACGTGGAGAAGGCTCATTCACAACGGCGACCCCGAATAGGGAAAAGCTGGGAAGAAGAAGAAGAAGATATATATATATATATATATATATATATATATATATATATATATATATATATATATATATATATATATATATATATATATATATTTATTTATTTATTTATTTTCAGATTTTTCGTTTATTTTTTTTTTTTTTCGTAGCTTTGCAATCTCTCTATAGTTTTGATAGATTTTCCGTAGCTTTTCTGATTTCTCTAGGTTTTTCAATATTTTTTTTCATTTTTTTTTTCGTTTCTCCATAGTTTAAAGATATTACTGTAGATTTTATTTTATTTTTTTTCTATGTGTTCAGATTTCTCAATTTTTTAAGACCCGTAGGTTTTGAAATTTTTCCGGTTTTCAGTTTTTTTTTTTTTTTTTTTTTTTTTTTTATAGATTTAGATATTCCATCTTTTTCAGATTTTTTTTTGTAACATTTTAAATCAACTGTGACTGATAACTGATGCGTGATGACTGATGACAGACAAGTTTACACTACTAATTAATGTCTGATAATTGATACTCGTAACTGATAAGTTTACATAGATAAACTAATGACTTTCTCTTGCCTCTTAGAATCTGGCGGTGATGCCTCCCATCAACCAGTTGTTCTCGGGTCCTGGACCAGAGCGGAGAGGTACACCCAAAACATCATAGAGGTGAGACACTTGGCTGACTGGCTGACTTTTTTTTTTTCTTTATATAAGAGAGGCACTGGCCAAGGGTAACAAAAAGAACGAAAGAAAAATTCACTGAGATGACACTCCATAAAGTAAGAATATTCCAAAACTGGAGAAAAAGTGTCTTGAACCCTCCCACTTCAAAGACTTCGTCATAGGGAGAGAGAAATACAGAAGCAGGCAGGAAGTTCCAGAGTTTGCCAGAGAGAAAAAAAAAAAAAACCGGCATGAATGATCGGGTATACTGGTTAACTCTTGCATTAGAAAGGTGGACAAAATAGGGATGAAAGCAGAAAGTCTTGCGTGGTAGAAGTTAGCAATAGCAACAACTGTTAGTAGCAGTGGTAGTATTGTCGTTAGCTAGTGAATATCTCTCTCTTTCTCTCTCTTAGGACGTAAACCACTTTGCGTCAGGCTGGATTGACTGGAATCTGGCGCTAGATCCTGCCGGGGGGCCTAACTGGGCTGGCAACGAGGTGGACGCTCCCATCATCATTAACCCGGTGAATATTTGTCGACACATATTTGCCAGTGATTGTATATTTATTTATTTTATCTTTTTTCTTTCAGGACAAAAACAAATTCTACAAGCAGCCATTTATTATCAATTTTATTTATATACATTTATTATTATTAATAATTTCATGAATTTATCCTTTATCTGTATCATTTTTTTTCTTTATGTAGGAAGGATACTGGCCAAGGGCAACAAAAATCTAATAAAAAAATGCCCACTGAAATGCCAGTCCCATAAAAGGGTCAAAGCAGTGGTCAAAAATTGGTGGATAAGTGTCTTGAAACCTCCCTCTTGAAGGAATTCAAGTCGTAGGAAGGTGGAAATACAGAAGCAGGCAGGGAGTTCCAGAGTTTACCAGAGAAAGGGATGAATGACTGAGAATACTGGTTAACTCTTGCGTTAGAGAGGTGGACAGAATAGGGGTGAGAGAAAGAAGAAAGTCTTGTGCAGCGAGGCCGTGGAAGGAGGGGAGGCATGCAGTTAGCAAGATCAGAAGAGCAGTTAGCATGAAAATAGCGGTAGAAGACAGCTAGATATGCAACATTGCGGCGGTGAGAGAGAGGCTGAAGACAGTCAGTTAGAGGAGAGGAGTTGATGAGACGAAAAGCTTTTGATTCCACCCTGTCTATAAGAGCAATATGAGTGGAACTCCCCCAGACATGTGAAGCATACTCCATACATGGACGGATAAGGCCCTTGTACAGAGTTAGCAGCTGGGGGGGTGAGAAAAACTGGCGGAGACGTCTCAGAACACCTAATTTCATAGAAGCTGTTTTAGCTAGAGATGAGATGTGAAGTTTCCAGTTCAGATTATAAGTAAAGGACAGACCGAGTATGTTCAGTGTAGAAGAGGGGGACAGTTGAGTGTCATTGAAGAAGAGGGGATAGTTGTCTGGAAGGTTGTGTCGAGTTGATAGATGGAGGAATTGAGTTTTTGAGGCATTGAACAATACCAAGTTTGCTCTGCCCCAATCAGAAATTTTAGAAAGATCAGAAGTCAGGCGTTCTGTGGCTTCCCTGCGTGATATGTTTACCTCCTGATATTAATGAATAATAAGAAGAGAGTGGGTGATAGGACAGAACCCTGAGGAACACCACTGTTAATAGATTTAGGAGAAGAACAGTGACCTTCTACCACAGCAGCAATAGAACGGTCAGAAAGGAAACTTGAGATGAAGTTACAGAGAGAAGGATAGAAACCGTAGGAGGGTAGTTTGGAAATCAAAGCTTTGTGCCAGACTCTATCAAAGGCTTTTGATATGTCCAAGGCAACAGCAAAAGTTTCACCAAAATCTCTAAAAGAGGATGACCAAGACTCAGTAAGGAAAGCCAGAAGATCACCAGTAGAGCGGCCTTGACGGAACCCATACTGGCGATCAGATAGAAGGTTGTGAAGTGATAGATGTTTAAGAATCTTCCTGTTGAGGATAGATTCAAAAACTTTAGATAAGCAGGAAATTAAAGCAATAGGACGGTAGTTTGAGGGATTAGAGCGATCACCCTTTTTAGGAACAGGTTGAATGTAGGCAAACTTCCAGCAAGAAGGAAAGGTACTCGTAGATGTTGACAGACAGAGCTGAAAGAGTTTGACTAGGCAAGGTGCAAGCACGGAGGCACAGTTTCGGAGAACAATAGGAGGGACCCCATCAGGTCCATAAGCCTTCCGAGGGTTTAGGCCAGCGAGGGCATGGAAAACATCATTGCGAAGAATTTTAATACGTGGCATGAAGTAGTCAGAGGGTGGAGCAGAGGGAGGAACAAGCCCAGAATCGTCCAAGGTAGAGTTTTTAGCAAAGGTTTGAGCAAAGAGTTCAGCTTTAGAAATAGATGTGATAGCAGTGGTGCCATCTCGTTGAAGTAGAGGAGGGAAAGAAGAAGCAAAGTTATTGGAGATATTTTTGGCTAGATGCCAGAAATCACGAGGGGAGTTAGATCTTGAAAGGTTTTGACATTTTCTGTTAATGAAGGAGTTTTTGGCTGGTTGGAGAACAGACTTGGCATGGTTCCGGGCAGAAATATAAAGTGCATGAGATACTGGTGATGGAAGGCTTAAGTACCTTTTGTGGGCCACCTCTCTATCATGTATAGCACGAGACCAAGCTGTGTTAAACCAAGGTTTAGAAGGTTTAGGACGAGAAAAAGAGTGAGGAATGTACGCCTCCATGCCAGACACTATCACCTCTGTTATGCGCTCAGCACACAAAGACGGGTCTCTGACACGGAAGCAGTAGTCATTCTAAGGAAAATCAGCAAAATAACTCCTCAGGTCCCCCCAACTAGCAGAGGCAAAACGCCAGAGGCACCTTCGCTTAGAGGGATCCTGAGGAGGGATTGGAGTGATAGGACAAGATAAAGATATGAGATTGTGATCGGAGGAGCCCAACGGAGAAGAAAGGGTGACAGCATAAGCAGAAGGATTAGAGGTCAGGAAAAGGTCAAGAATGTTGGGCGTATCTCCAAGACGGTCAGGAATACGAGTAGGGTGTTGCACCAATTGCTCTAGGTCATGGAGGATAGCAAAGTTGTAGGCTAGTTCACCAGGATGGTCAGTGAAGGGAGAGGAAAGCCAAAGCTGGTGGTGAACATTGAAGTCTCCAAGAATGGAGATCTCTGCAAAAGGGAAGAGGGTCAGAATGTGCTCCACTTTGGAAGTTAAGTAGTCAAAGAATTTCTTATAGTCAGAGGAGTTAGGTGAGAGGTATACAGCACAGAAAAATTTAGTATGAGAGTGACTCCGTAGTCGTAGCCAGATGGTGGAAAAATCGGAAGATTCAAGAGCGTGGGCACGAGAGCAGGTTAAGTCATTCCGCACATAAACGCAGCATCCAGCTTTGGATCGAAAATGAGGATAGAGAAAGTAGGAGGGAACAGAAAAGGGGCTACTGTCAGTTGCCTCAGACACCTGAGTTTCAGTGAGGAAAAGAAGATGAGGTTTAGAAGAGGAGAGGTGGTGTTCTACAGATTGAAAATTAGATCTTAGACCGCGAATGTTGCAGAAGTTAATGAAGAAAAAGTTGAGGGGGGTTTCAAGACACTTAGGGTCGTCGACAGAAAGGCAGTCCGACCTGGGGACATTTAAGGTCCCCTCCCCAGATGGGGACTCCGAGGCTGGTGTAGGAGTCGCCATGATTGATTGAAGGGTGTGTGTGTTATTAGGTGCTTGTAGTTTTGTGAGGAGGAAGAGAGTTGTCTTTAGAGGGCAGGCTGTGACTGCCCCCTTGTGCTGTGAGACACAAAGGGAAACGTTCAGTGAGGTCACAGCTGGGTTTAATGATAAGTTCACAGCACCCCCTGAACAGTGCTTTAGACCTCACTGGGAGAAATTATCGTTTCGGCAGGTGTCTACTGCCTCCTCCTGATATGGTTATTGTTTTTAACATTATTGGTGCCATTTATTTATTTTTTCGTCCAGGATAAAGACGAATTCTACAAACAGCTAATTATTGTAATTCCTTTACCTCTCCTTTTTTCTCTCCCATTCAGGAAAAAGACGAGTTCTACAAGCAGCCAATATTCTACGTGATGGGCCACTTTAGTAAGTTCGTGCCCGCGGGGAGCGTGTCTATTCCTTCCTGGGTCCGGGGAAGCACTGCTGGTCTGTTCCACACCGCCGCTTTCGTACATCCAGACGGTTATGTTGTACTTCAGCTCCTTAACAAGTACTGTTTATTTCTAGTAGTAGTAGTAGTAGTAGTAGTAGTAGGAGTGGTAGTAGTAATTATTATTATTATTATTATTATTATTATTATTATTATTAGTAGTAGTAGTAGTAGTAACAACGCTGTCAAGAGTTCTCCATTCTTCTTAATATTTTCTTCCTCTTTTTTTACATAAATTTCTCTCCACCTCTTCTCCTCTTTCTTAAACGAATTTATTCTTTTCCTTGACAATATTTCATTTCTTCTCTTCTTCTTTTCCTCCTTTTCCTTACACAGATTTCTATCTTCACCGCATGTTCTCTACCTCATTTTTCCAAGGCAAATTTTACTCTCCTCTCCCTCGTCTTTCTTTGTGACATTTCCTCTCTTTTCTTCTTCACTTCCACCTCTATCATAGACATATTTTCTCCCCCGTTCTTATCTTCCTCCTCTGTACTAGACAAAATTTAATTTTCTTTCTCCTCTTTCCTAGGCAGATTTCATTCTTTTCCTTTCTCCTAGACAAAAACATTTCCTCTCTTCTTTCCAAAACGAACTTTCACTCTCTTCGTTCTCTTTCCTCAACAAAATCTCTCTCTTCTTTCTCTTTCCTTAACAGAATCTCATCTCTTTCTCCACCTGCAGGAATGACACAGAGACGGAGGTGAGAGTGGAGTGGGAAGGAGGAGATTTCACCCTCTCCCTCGTCCCTCCTCGCTCTTTCCAGACTCTTCTTCTGCCCTGGGAAGGCGACACCACCCACGCCAAGAGAAAGTACTCCTTGCAAAGCCATCTTTTAAATAAATACTTGACAGAGTAAATTCTTGTTACTTTCAGTAAGGGTTATAGAAAATGTGCATTGTAATTTTTTGTAAACTCTGGAACTCCTTTGGTGTTTGTTCATCCTCCTACATACAACTTGGTGTGTTTCAAGAGGACAAACGCGGTACTTTCGTTGATTCGTCATAACTGAACTTCCTTCATCTCGAGTATTCTTTCAACATTGCTTGGCTCGTATTTCTGAAGCGCTTTGTTCTCTTACCACGACTATTTTCAAAGGTCACAAGGCTGAGTAGCCGGATTCTCAAGTGTCTCCTGTTAACAATGTAGGAATCTTGTTAATCTGTCACTAGAACCGTAAAAAAGCACACTTTAAAACGCTTTCCTATTTCGCCACAACTATTTTCCAATGCCACATAGATGATAAGTCGTGTTCTCAAGAAAGCTTATCCTGTTAATAATGTAGAAATCTTGTCAGCTTTTCACTAGGAGAATGGAAACATCCTTAAAAACGCTTTGCTCTCCACGTTTTTTTATATTTTTTTTAAGGCCGCAGATGGTTGGCTGGGTTCTCAAGTCCTTTTCGCCTTTTAATAATGTAAAAATCTTGTTCATAATAACATCAGAACATAAGAAAACAAGGGAAGCTGCAAGAAGCCACCATACCAACCTATTTCCACTAATTTCCCTAATGACTCGGCTCTAATAACCTGATAACTGAGTCCGTTATACTTCTCTCCCACTCTGTTTGAGAACTAATTTCTTCCTCTCTCTTTCTTGAACCAAATTTTTTTCAAGCTTGAATCCATTATTTATCATATCCTTCTTATAACTCCTATACCACCAGATCCCCTCTTAATCTACGTCTTTCTAAGGAATGTAAATTTAATAGCTTCATTCTATTGTCCTAAAGAATAACCATCATCCCCTGTATCCTTTTAGTCATTCTCCCTTGTACTGATTCTAATAGATCTATATCGTTCCTGTAAGAGGGTAACAAGAACCGCACAGCACAGTCTAGATGAGGTCTCACTAGGGCTATATACAACTTTCATGTTACTTCGGGACTTCTACTCTTAACACTTCTAAAAATGAATCCCAATACTCGATTTGCCCTATTTCTGCCCTTTATGCATTGCTTTCTTAGACGGAAATCAGAATTGACTATAACTCCTAAATCTTTTTTTCGTTCCCTGACCTTACCAGAGCTTCGCTGTTTGTGTACCTACTGTTTGGGCTTCTAACTACGCTAAGTACTTTGCATTTGTTAATATTAAACTGCATTTGCTATCTGTCTATCCATTCAATCATTCTATCCAAATCTACATGCAAGGCGATGGCATCCAAATCTTTTTCTAATTAACCTACCTATCCGTGTCAGTGTTAGTAAATTTACTAACATCACTATTAACCCAACTATTCAAATCATCAATTATATATATATATATATATATATATATATATATATATATATATATATATATATATATATATATATATATATATATATATATATATATATATATATAACAGGTCTCGAGTTATAAAATAAACAGGGATACACCAGACTTCCTTCTTCAATTCACTGTAACGTTTCACCTTCACAGAAGACATCATCAGACTAAAAAAGATTGATAAAAAATAAGCACAAAGACAAATATGTCACTCACATTACAATAAGGGCAAAAAACAAAACGGTAACCCAAAGGGGTACAAGGAGGCAAGGAAAAAAAAAAAATGACAAGATAACCTATCGCCAGTAACTTAAAATCGGCAGTAGCTTAATATGACAGAAAAAAAAAAAAAATCAAGCAGAATAAAGATCTGAAACTATGGACAAACCTTGAGTGTTCTCGGATGTTGTGTGGTGAGGACTGACAGAGTGGCTGAGTGAGAGCAAGGTTACGAATCCGGAACCCCAAAGCTCCGAGCAGAGTTTATGAGATATAATTGTGATGAAGACAGTTTCAGGTGTTTAATGTAATTAGCTTTTAGTGTTTCAGTGTCTGAATGTGCATTAGATTTATGTAGTATACTAAAATCTTCCGAAAACGGATGATCATGTGTGTGTGAATGTATTCTTACTGCTGAAAAATGGACATGAGCCAACTGTTTCTGTGTAGGTATTGAAGTAACTTCATGTTCACTGATTCTGTGTGTTAGATTCCTCTTGGTTTCTCGAATATATCGAGTCTTGCAACTCGAACAAGTAAATTCATAAATGATGGTTGAAATATTTTCAATAGGAACAGTGTCTTTCAATAATAATAAAAAAAAAGAGCAAAAGTGTTAATAAAAGAAAATAAAAAATATATATGAACTTGGGTGTCTGGATATTGTGTTTTAAGTATGTTAGTGAACCTCTCTGATAGTGTAGCTAAGATGGCCATATCAAGGTAATTTTATGTATTTCTTACGTGTCATCTGTGTTATTGGAGGCAGGCTGACTAAATTTGCTTTCTAAAAAATAGTAAATGGTATGTATTATTAATGATATCTTCTGTAGAACATAGGTTTAAATTCACTAGGACATTCGTTTAACTACTCGGTTTCATGATGCCATAATAAAACAAACAAACGAAACGATAATTACTCCCAGTGAGGTCTAAAGCACTGTTCAGGGGGTGCTGTGAACTTATCATTAAACCCAGCTGTGACCTCACTGAACGTTTCCCTTTGTGTCTCACAACACAAGGGGGTAGTCACAGCCTGCCCTCTAAAGACAACTCTCTTCCTCCACACAAAACTACAAGCACCTAATAACACACACACCCTTCACTCAAAAAATTTTAAAATCATGGCGACTCCTACACCAGCCTCGGAGTCCCCATCTGGGGAGGGGACCATAAATGTCCCCAGGTCAGACTGCCTTTCCGTCGACGACCGTAAGTGTCTTGACACCCCCCTCAACTTTTTCTTCATTATTTTCTGCAACATTCGCGGTCTAAGATCTAATTTTCAATCTGTAGAACACCACCTCTCCTCTTCTAAACCTCATCTTCTTTTCCTCACTGAAACTCAGGTGTCTGAGGCAACTGACAGTAGCCCCTTTTCTGTTCCCTCCTACTTTCTCTATCCTCATTTTCGATCCAAAGCTGGATGCTGCGTTTATGTGCGCAATGACTTAACCTGCTCTCGTGCCCACGCTCTTGAATCTTCCGAGTTTTCCACCATCTGGCTTCGACTACAGAGTCATTCTCATACTAAATTTATCTGTGCTGTATACCTCTCTCCTAACTCCTCTGACTATAAGAAATTCTTTGACTACTTAACTTCCAAAGTGGAGCACATTCTGACCCTCTTCCCTTTTGCAGAGATCTCCATTCTTGGAGACTTCAATGTTCACCACCAGCTTTGGCTTTCCTCTCCCTTCACTGACCATCCTGGTGAACTAGCCTACAACTTTGCTATCCTCCATGACCTAGAGCAATTGGTGCAACACCCTACTCGTATTCCTGACCGTCTTGGAGATACGCCCAACATTCTTGACCTTTTCCTGACCTCTAATCCTTCTGCTTATGCTGTCACCCTTTCTTCTCCGTTGGGCTCCTCCGATCACAATCTCATATCTTTATCTTGTCCTATCACTCCAATCCCTCCTCAGGATCCCCCTAAGCGAAGGTGCCTCTGGCGTTTTGCCTCTGCTAGTTGGGGGGACCTGAGGCGGTATTTTGCTGATTTTCCTTGGAATGACTACTGCTTCCGTGTCAGAGACCCGTCTTTGTGTGCTGAGCGCATAACAGAGGTGATAGTGTCTGGCATGGAGGCGTACATTCCTCACTCTTTTTCTCATCCTAAACCTTCTAAACCTTGGTTTAACACAGCTTGTTCTCGTGCTATACATGATAGAGAGGTGGCCCACAAAAGGTACTTAAGCCTTCCTTCACCAGAATCTCATGCACTTTATATTTCTGCCCGGAACCATGCCAAGTCTGTTCTCCAACTAGCCAAAAACTCCTTCATTAACAGAAAATGTCAAAACCTTTCAAGATCTAACTCCCCTCGTGATTTCTGGCATCTAGCCAAAAATATCTCCAATAACTTTGCTTCTTCTTCTTTCCCTCCTCTACTTCAACCAGATGGCACCACTGCTATCACATCTATTTCTAAAGCTGAACTCTTTGCTCAAACCTTTGCTAAAAACTCTACCTTGGACGATTCTGGGCTTGTTCCTCCCTCTCCTCCACCCTCTGACTACTTCATGCCTCGTATTAAAATTCTTCGTAATGATGTTTTCCATGCCCTCGCTGGCCTAAACCCTCAGAAGGCTTATGGACCTGATGGGGTCCCTCCTATTGTTCTCCGAAACTGTGCCTCCGTGCTTGCACCTTGCCTAGTCAAACTCTTTCAGCTCTGTCTGTCAACATCTACCTTTCCTTCTTGCTGGAAGTTTGCCTACATTCAACCTGTTCCTAAAAAGGGTGACCGCTCTAATCCCTCAAACTACCGTCCTATTGCTTTAATTTCCTGCTTATCTAAAGTTTTTGAATCTATCCTCAACAGGAAGATTCTTAAACATCTATCACTTCACAACCTTCTATCTGATCGCCAGTATGGGTTCCGTCAAGGACGCTCTACTGGTGATCTTCTGGCTTTCCTTACTGAGTCTTGGTCATCCTCTTTTAGAGACTTTGGTGAAACTTTTGCTGTTGCCTTGGACATATCAAAAGCCTTTGATAGAGTCTGGCACAAAGCTTTGATTTCCAAACTACCCTCCTACGGTTTCTATCCTTCTCTCTGTAACTTCATCTCAAGTTTCCTTTCTGACCGTTCTATTGCTGCTGTGGTAGACGGTCACTGTTCTTCTCCTAAATCTATTAACTGTGGTGTTCCTCAGGGTTCTGTCCTGTCATCCACTCTCTTCTTATTATTCATTAATGATCTTCTAAACCAAACTTCTTGTCCTATCCACTCCTATGCTGATGATACCACCCTGCACTTTTCCACGTCTTTTCATAGACGTCCAACCCTTCAGGAGGTAAACATATCACGCAGGGAAGCCACAGAACGCCTGACTTCTGATCTTTCTAAAATTTCTGATTGGGGCAGAGCAAACTTGGTATTGTTCAATGCCTCAAAAACTCAATTCCTCCATCTATCAACTCGACACAATCTTCCAGACAACTATCCCCTCTTCTTCAATGACACTCAACTGTCCCCCTCTTCTACACTGAACATCCTCGGTCTGTCCTTTACTTATAATCTGAACTGGAAACTTCACATCTCATCTCTAGCTAAAACGGCTTCTATGAAGTTAGGTGTTCTGAGACGTCTCCGCCAGTTTTTCTCACCCCCCCAGCTGCTAACTCTGTACAAGGGCCTTATCCGTCCATGTATGGAGTATGCTTCACATGTCTGGGGGGGTTCCACTCATACTGCTGTTCTAGACAGGGTGGAATCAAAAGCTTTTCGTCTCATCAACTCCTCTCCTCTAACTGACTGTCTTCAGCCTCTCTCTCACCGCCGCAATGTTGCATCTCTTGCTGTCTTCTACCGCTATTTTCATGCTAACTGCTCTTCTGATCTTGCTAACTGCATGCCTCCCCTCCTTCCGCGGCCTCGCTGCACAAGACTTTCTTCTTTCTCTCACTCCTATTCTGTCCACCTCTCTAACGCAAGAGTTAACCAGTATTCTCAATCATTCATCCCTTTCTCTGGTAAACTCTGGAACTCCTTGCCTGCTTCTGTATTTCCACCTTCCTATGACTTGAATTCCTTCAAGAGGGAGGTTTCAAGACACTTATCCACCAATTTTTGACCACTGCTTTGACCCTTTTAGGGACTGGCATTTCAGTGGGCATTTTTTTTATTAGATTTTTGTTGCCCTTGGCCAGTATCCTTCCTACATAAAAAAAAAAAAAAAAAAAAAAACAAACATTAGCAAGAGTGGAGCCAAAGCAAGAACCCACAGCCACACCATCAAGTTGGACATATAATTTATTGTTGAACAAGAAGGGGGAGTCTTTAATTGCCAAGTCTAATAGGCTATTAAATTGTTTTTTAGTATACTTAAGGTAAGTGTCATGGTCCTTAAACAGTTCATCACAAATTATTTGAATGGTTTCATCAAAGGGAATATTAGTTAAAAGTGACTTAATATCAAAACTAGTCATGACCGTATTGTGAGCTTCTAATTTGTATATTTCTTTAACAATATCATAAGAATTTTTTGGGGTAAATACATTCGTTAGTGGTTCTATAGAACGTATGGGGACGAAATATTTACTTAATTTATAAATGAATGTATTAATGGTGCTCATCATGGACCTAATAGGGTTGCCGACTTTGTACCTTTTCAGAAGACCATAGAGGACACCTGGAGACGAACCACTTATGAACAAATAGCTAAAAACATCTTTAGTGATAACCTTCAATTTAAGGAGTTGCCTCAGAAGCCTAGTTAGCTTGTCTTCAAGTTTAGTAATGTAATGAAAAGGTTTATCTTTAATTAAATTAAACTTGGAAGAGTCACTTAAAATATGTTCAACTTTCATAAGGTAATCTTTTTTTTTTTATTCATAATAACTGTACCACGGCCCTCGTCTGGTTTAGTGACAATGATGGAGTTATCGTTTCAGTTTCAGTTAACGACCGTTTAACTGAAATCTTGGAATGAGGAGTGAGCAACAGAAGAGATGTCACTTCCCCATTCCTTGGGCTTATATGGCAGGTATTTAAGTGTATTGATTAACTGTTCATGGGAAGAAAATGATTCACGAAGTTAAATTTACGTTTACGGAGGGAATACGAAACTCCCAGCGAAATTACATCCAGTTCTGAATTAGTAAGTATTCTGTTTGAAAGACTGATAACTGTTTTGTTCTTGTTGACAGCATTGTTGATAGGATTGCCTAAAGTTTCTATTTTTTTTTTTATTATAAGTGATTTTATCGTGTTTTAATTTAGCTATTGCTACGTTTTAATCTAATATAAAGACAATTAAAGTATAAACATGAGACCGTATTTTTAAAGTTGTTAAGTTTGATTAAAATCAGTAACTTGTTTAAGATCTTTGAAAGTAATCTTTACTTTGAGAGCAACTTTTAGCTTTCAAAGTGTTTATTAATACGGGCCTAGGTATAGGATGTTATAACTATCTCTATTTTCTGCTGCCTCGTAAACTTTACTGTAAAAACTCGTAAGGCAAGACTTCCCCTCCTTGAAGGCAAACTTTTACTGATTTAGGCTTATCTAAATGCTTAATGTTCCTCGCGATTACTGACTCCATTATTCATCATGTCTATGATTAAACGTTAACATTTTATCTCCTTTCTTGAAGATGAGTACTACATTCGCCTGCCTCCACATTATCAGTACCTCCCCCGAGTCTGATGACGAATTTTTTTCAGCCTATCTCCAGTTCCACTATCTCCTTAGTTATGGAAATATATATCAGCTTCTCATTCTTTTCTGCTCTAAACGTCCGTTCACTATCCTGCATTTCCTGCATATTTTCTTGGATGAAAACTGTAAGAAAATACTCGTTCAGAATTTTACTCATCATATCCCCAGAGCTAATTCCTCATGAGCTGCCTTTAATGGATCTATTTTTCCTCTATTCTTCGTCCAATATACCTGATAAAAGCCCTTGGGATCAGTCTCCGCCTGGCTGGCTACCTTATTCGTAATTGTTTTTACCCTTTATTGGACGTCCTAGCCGTCCATCCAGTTCACGCAGGGAAGCCACAGAATGCTAGACTTCTGATCTAAAATTTCCGAGCAAACTTAGTATTGTTAAAAACTCAACTTCTCCATCAATCAATTCGATATAACCTTCCAGATAACTATCCCCTCTTCTTCAGTGACACAATTGTTCCTCTCTTCTATATTCAACATCCTCGGTCTGTCCTTTACATGTAATATAAACCGAAAACTTCACAATACAATCTCAATACTTATTAAAACGGCTTCTATGAAGTTAGGCGTTCTGAGTTGTCTCCGCCAGTTTTTCACACCCCCAAACTGCTAACTCTGTACAGGGGCCTCATCCGTCCATGCATGAAGTATGCTTCACCTTTCTTTTAGACAGGGCGGAACCAAAAGCTTTTCGTCTTACCAACTCCTCTTCTCTCTCTCCTTTAACAATGTCTTCAGCCTTTTTCTCGTCGCCGTAGTGTTTCATCTCTTGCTATTTTCTTCCGCTATTTTCACGCAAATTGCTCTTCTGATGTTGCTAATTGCATGCCTCCCCTCTTACCACGGCCTCGCTGCACAAGACTTTCTTCTTTCTCTGATCCCTATTCTGTCCACCTCTCTAAATGCAAGAGTTAACCAGTTTTCTCAATCATTCATTCGTTTCTGTGGTAAACTCTGGAACTCCCTGCCTGTTTCTGCATTTCCTTCTTCCTATGACAAACTTTTTCAAGAGGGAGGTTTCAAGAAACTTATCCTTTGAATTTTGTGCAAATTGTGATGGAGGAGACTTAACTCTTCCAAGTTTCCCGTTGAGACCTCTTTAAGATGCGCCGCGCGCTTGTTGAAAAGTCTCCAAGCAGTGGATGTCCCCACGATGTCGCTGAAAGCGAGAGAAGGCAGGGCGCTTTTCTCGAACAGCGGCTGTGCAATTCGTATTCCACCAGGGAACAGGAAATTCAGGAAACTGGCCACAGTTGTTAGGGACGGATTGAAGAAGAGCGGAGTGCAAGACATCAGTGAAATATGTGGCAGCCTCATCCCAATTTCCTCTCTCATCTACTGAAGGAGCAGGGGTGCAGATTTCCGTGAATAGTTGCCGATCCACCTTATCTAGACACCATCGGAGAAGACGGGACAGTGGTGCAGAATCAGTTGACTCTAATAAAATTAGGAAGTGATCGCTTCCATATAAATCTGAAAAAAAAGAAAAAAAAAACATTTAAATCAAAATCAAGAAAGAAGCTAGAGAGAGAGAGAGAGAGAGAGAGAGAGAGAGAGAGAGAGAGAGAGAGAGGGAGAGAGAGAGAGAGAGAGATTGCTGTAAAAGTATCTTTGAATATGGAAATTTGTCATGTCCCCAGAGTTTGAAATCTCTAATCCCGTTTCCTCGATAAAAGTAAAAAAAAAAATAAAATAAAATAAAAAAATAAATAAATAAAATAAAATAAATAAATAAATAAAAAATACGAAGGGTTGACAGCGTCATCATCCCACACAGGATGGCGATTATTGAACTCTCATAACATAAAAAATATAAAAAAGTAAAAAAATAAAAACGAGAAGGAAGAGTATTTAAAAAGTTAAGTTCATTCTTGTCAATAGCTATACTGGGACACAGATACAGACTGCATGCACACTGTATAAAAATTATTTATAAAAACCTTAACAACAACAACCTGCAGCGGCGTATGAATCTTTAGGATGATTAAAGGCACATCTGTGCGAACAAAGCAGGCAGTGCCGTCCGTCATGGTGGCCCTAACCAGGAACAGGAGTGGAGAAGAAAGCACGATACCCAGGAGGACTAAAGTGAGTGTATTCTCCGAGCAGGAGAAAACCGAGATCAGTACCTCTCCCAAGGGGCACGCAGACCGCGACAATTCCACAGCAGGATCTTGAATGTTGAGAGAAGAGGAGCTTCCCTTTGCCGAAACGATAATTACTCCCAGTGAGATCTAAAGCATTGGATCAGGGGGTGGTGTGAACTTATCATTAAACCCAGCTGTGACGTGAAAGAATGTTTCCCTTTGTGTCTCACAACACAAGGTGGCAGGTACAGCCTGCCCTCTAAAGACTTTAACATTAGGTTGTATCAAGATATGACTTGTATTTGGATGTCCTAAACCAGAGACAAAAGATGTGACAGGTCCACAGGAGAACCCATGAGCCAATACAAGATACAAGGGCAGGATGTTCCACTTCTTTGAAGAATACTTAGAAGATTGTTCTGGATCGTGTGTTAGCTCCACACCAACGAGCTGAAGCTGAGGAAGCTCATCAGCAAGAGAGATGAGAAGACCAGCAGCAAGGACGGGTGGAGGAAGAGCTGGGAAAGCTGCTACCGAATGTCGGTTCTCTTGAGAGGACTCTCATCTTTCCTGCCATCCCAGGAGAGACAAGTCTCCTCGATCTTCCAGAGGATGTAAAGATCTCTCCATCGAGATCGAGCACAGAGGTAGATACCGACTGCATACGGAATAAAAACGGTTTATAAGGGCCTTAATAGCACCAACCTGCAGCGGCGAGTGAATCTGCAGGTAGATAAAAAGGAATATCATTGCGAATAAAGAAGGCAGTGCCACCGTGGTGGCCCTGACCAGGAAATGGAGTGGAGAAGAAAGCACAACATCCAGGAGGACCAAAGTGAGTTGATTCTCCAAGCATAGTTGGGCAGCGAGGCTTATCTAGACCTATCTGGTTGTAGGCGCAGAAACCTGAAATTGAGTAACTGGTGGAGAGACAGCTACCCACACACAAGTCTCTGAAACTCCCTGAAAAAAACGGGGGGAGGAGGATTCCAACACAAAGACGGATTGGTATCGCTCCTGGAGGAAGATGTATTGAGAAGACGGGGAGAGAAACCTTCTACATCTATATCAGATGTAGATGAATCCCTCTGATTAATGACATCTGTCCCAAGGTGATCTGATGCTCCCAAAGGGATCTTTCTAAGGTGAACGTCCGCTGAGTCTAGGGACTCGGGAGATCCCCGGCAACGTTTTTTGTTGGACTGAGGAGGAACCTTGTGAAATTTGCTTGTATATGTGTGTGGAGGCTCAAAAACCTTGGGAGGTGTTCCTCGTTAGGAATCCATGGGGGCGTGGGCTTATACAATATGAACTCCTGTACGAAGAGTCTGTGTAGACGAATATGCAGTGGAGGGTTATGCTAAATAAGTAGAGGAGGGCTTTGCTGATGATGCAGAGGAGAGCTTATTTTTTATATATTCCGAAACGGAGAATTTTTTGGAGACAAACTGAAGGAGCGACATTCTAACAAGAACGGTAAGAAACAACTGATGGATGAAAAAAATCGGGAATGTGTTACAAGCCTATTACCTGTAGTAGAGGTGGAAGAACTAGAGAGCAAGGAAGAGGCGTGGGTCTTCGCCCAACAATCCTTCTGTCAAAAAAGAAGTTTCTGCCTTACACTACCGCGACTAATGAACTGAGAATTAGGCAGCTGAAGGATGTCCTGCTCAAGACGGTATCTCTTGCATTGTCGAGAACGTAGCGGATGAGGTACCCTGCAGTAGAAGCCATAAGGTTCCGATTCGCATTCAGGAGTAGGGCGAGTCAAGGACAGAGCAGCGACCGCACTAGGGACGATTTGTACAGTTCTTTCTACCGTAACCGAACTCATAACACCAGTAATATTGAAAAGGACGATCGATAAAAGCCTTTGCTGAGAGAGAGAGAGAGAGAGAGAGAGAGAGAGAGAGAGAGAGAGAGAGAGAGAGAGAGAGAGAGAGAGGACCAATCTTAACACGCTCAGGTAATGGAAAAAAAAAAAAAAAAAGTGAGCATGATCATATTACTATTTCCTCTAATCTTGGTCACTCGTTGGACATTATCAGGACATAACTGAAGGATGCCTTCTTCTGATAATTCGTACACGTCCTGATTGTAGTTGTCCTGGCTTTGCAGTAATTATACAATAATTTCCGTGTGGCTTAATGGATTCAAAGATTCGGTAATTCTTAAGAAATACACCTCCACACATATCTTATTAATCTTTTCCCCTCTCCCCCAACAAGCTTCGGGGCACGTGGGGAATCGGGTTTTTTTTTTGAGGGGGGACAAAAAAGACCGATAAATGGACTTTGAAAATCTAGGGAAATTTCCCTAGAATAAAATTTGGGGTAAAATTTAAGTTTTAACCAATACGCCAGAATAGTTATATACCTAACCTAACCTAACCGGGGGGGCTGAGCCCCCCCTGGACCCCCCTAAGGTTACTAACCTAACTTATGCTTTTAACCTAACCTAACCTAACCGTGGGGGGGCTGCGCCCCTCCTGGACCCCCCCATAGACTTAGGAACATGCGCAAAAGCACCCTGCGTGTAAACCAACGCACGAACGCACGCAGTGTAATTTCAGCACGGACAGGTAAGCAGGACGGATCTCGGGAATACTGGAGAAAATTTAACATTGTATTGTAACCTTAATATCAACGAGCGATCAGTAAAACCTTTACAGACATGTAGCTATACTACTTACACTTCTTGAAAGCTCACCTTATTGAAAATAATCTTGGGTGCGTTGTTCTTAAAATTTTCCAAAGATTCCAATCAGAAGGGCAAGGTATATGGAGAAGCATCATCACCTGCGTTAAATCTTTAGCCCAGATCAACACACCTTTACCATACTTCTTGATGTTATTTGTAGGGAGCACTCCTATCTCCTTTTCTAGATAGCAGAGTGAATAAAGTTACCTCGACCTTCCCTATAATAAGCTACAAACCAGTAAGGTGTAGGTTGGTGAACTTTTGGAGCACGTTCTTCAGCATCATCAAAGACATTAGGACAATAAGCACTTGCTGTCAAATACATTGCTTCAGCAAATGATCTTAGCAGTTGAGCTGTTGTCTCCAATAAGCAAAGAATTTATTGCCTCAAGAGCAGCTTTGGCAGCAATGTCATATGTAAATGTCACATAGCACCGATTAGAGAGGCAATTGCCATTGTATTTGAGACAGATGCAGAAACTATTCCAAAAGGCTTGAAAACCGAGTAGATAGCACGGTATGATTCATAGATACTGATGATTCTAAGAGTGTCAAGACAAGACTCAACAACTGTCCCAAGGGGTCTTCCACCATGAGAAGCAACAGCAGGGAGAGATATTAGCTGCTGCCTGCACATCAACGTCACGCCCAGAGGGTGACGTCTCGAGGACTTGGTTGACTACCCCTCGAGGACCAGAAAAAAATTTTTGTATTTACCTATTTGGATACCATAGAAATGAAATGATTTCAGGGTCCAAGGGAAACCGCCTATTGGGACTATGAGGAAGTGGGCGAGCGCTGGCTACCGCGAACAGGGTACCTCATCCCATTGGTTTTAAAAAGTGGCCCCTTATCCACGACGGAACTTAGACCTTCTCCAACAACACATCCCAGGTCAGACACCAAACCATCCAACACAGGACGACCTCAAAAGGTGGTGAGCAGCACCGTTGACCCGTACGGGCAACTTAACTCTGGGAACCATTTAGTCTGGTACATCACTGGCGCCCTTGCTAGCATGGGTAGTCCTCTCCCCGTAAGTAGGGAAGAGCAGGGGCCGAAGCCCCTTCTAGCCTTGCTCGCCAGACACACAAGCCCATCCCCACCACGAGAAGACGGTTCTCACTATGGGGGCAATAGCGCAGATGGAAATAGAAGCCAACATTCCACCACTTCACATACGTCGTGACGCCTCTCTGCTATTCCATGGGATAAAAACCGGTGGGAAGGCTCCCCTCGGTACAACAGCAAGCAGAATTATATGACAGCAGCACCAAATTCAGACAGAAAACGCTTCATACAAAGAAGCCACAGAACGCCTGACTTCAGATCTTTCTAATATTTCTGATTAAGGAAGAGGAAATTCAGTATTATTCAATGCTTCAAAAAATCAATTCCTCCATCCTCCTGCTATGCCCTACTTAAGGGGAGGAGGCTGTAGCGAAGGTGAGGTGCTACTTGGCCGCCCGGAAGTTGCTCAAGCGAGAAGTGTAGGCTCCCAACCATGACTCTTGGTCATAGCAGTGTTTAGTCCTTGAAGGGTAACAATTTCCAGTGTCATAACAGTGTAGTTCTGGCAAAGAAAATTTAGCCTGGGTATTCTCTGTTTATTCAGCAAAAACATGAACAATATATATAAAAATTACTTAACATAATAAATGATATATACAAAATTATAGAAAAAGAGAGTGTATGTGTGTGTGTGTGTATGTCTGTGTGAAGAAAGGAGTAATAAGATGTATTGAGAAGATGTGTAACACATGTATTAAAGAGCGTGCACAGAATGTGTACAGTAAGAGATATGTATAAAGTGAGGAAAGAAGAGATGAAAGACAAAAGTCTGTGCAGTAGAGAGAGGGAAAACGGAAGGGTGATAATATAACAGAAAACGGAGTGCAAGGAGCGGTGACTTGTGTCCCGCTACAGTATTCCCCCCTAGTGACGAGGGAGGAGGAACGTAACCGTCTTCTGGTGCCGAGTGGTGTTGGTGGCGACGTTCTGACCGATGGTGTTGATGACGGCCGGGTCACTGTGAAGGAGGTAGGCAGGCTTGACTCGGTCGATGGAGATGGTGTCAGCCTTACCATCCTTGTCCACAGTGACCGTCTTTCTCCTCCTGCTCAGGACTTTGAAGGGGCCTTGGTAGGGCTGCTGCAGGGGCTTCTTCACAGCGTCAACCCTGGCGAACACGTGCGTGCAAGTGTCCAGATCCTGGCTGACAAAAGTCTTGGAGGGAGACGTGCGAGACTGGACAGGCTGCAGACGCTGCATGAAGTCAGAGAAGTTGGCAGCAAAGTCCTGAACGCTGCAAGGAGTAGAGCGAGGTGCAGGAGTTAGGAGTTCGCCAGGTAACCTGAGCTTGGTACCATAAACGAGCTCGGCGAAGGAGTGGTGTAGGTCTTCCTTTAGTGATGTCCGTATGCCAAGGAGGACGAGAGGAAGTGCCTGGGACCAGTCTGCACGTGTGGCAGAGGCAGCTAAGGAAGACTTCAGCTGACGGTGGAATCTCTCAACGGTGCCGTTTGCCTGCGGGTGGTAACTGGTTGTCCTGAAGCGTTGGATACCTAGTAGTGACATCACCTTGTTCCACATACTGGACTCGAACTGGCTGCCACGGTCAGAAGTGAGGCTGAGAGGGACACCGAACCTGGAGATCCAAGTAGTGATGAAGGCACGTGCGACGGAGTCCGTAGTGATGTCAGCCAAAGGTGCAGCTTCCGGCCAGCGTGTGAAGCGGTCGACGCAGGTGAGAAGGTACCGGTAACCGTCAGAGTAGGGTAGTGGTCCAACGAGGTCGACATGCACGTGGTCGAACCGTGAAGAGACTGGAGTGAAGGCGGCCGCAGGAGAGCGTGTGTGTCGCCACACCTTGGAGGCTTGGCACTTGACACATGTGCAGGTCCACAGCCTGATGTCTTTGTTGATGCCGGACCAGATGAAGCGTGAGGTCATCATCTGCTGAGATGCTCGGATGCCAGGGTGGGAGAGGTCGTGCAGCTAACGAAAAACACGATACCGGTGGGTCTTCGGCAGGTAGGGCCGACAGGAATCGGTGGAAGTGTCAGCGTAAACGTGCACTGTGGTTCCTGGGAGTTGTATCTTCTTCATCTGTAGTGCGGGGTTGTCTTGGAGTTGCCGCAGCTCTTCATCGTTGGCCTGGTCAGCAGCGATGGCAGTGTAGTCGATGGGAGAAGATGACACAGCAGAGATGTTGCGCGAGAGAGCATCAGCTGGGGCGTTGTGTTCACCTTTGACCAAATCCGTGGTGAACTGCGAGATGAAGTCGATGTGACGCAGTTGTCGCGGTGAACAGGAGGTCTTGATGTGCAGGGACTTCGAAGTGAGTGGCTTGTGGTCGGTGTATACATGGAAGTTGCGACCTTCCACGAAGTACCGGAAACGCTTGATGGCCTTGTAGACGGCGAGAAGTTCCCTGTCGTAAGTACTGTACTTGGATTCCGCCTTGTTAAATTTCTTTAAGAAGAAAGAGAGCGGTTTCCAACCTCCGTCAACATACTGCTGTAGAACTGCTCCGATGCCGATGTCAGAAGCGTCTGTGGCGATAGAGATGATGCCATCTGGGGCAGGGAAGCTGAGAGGTGAGACGGAGCTGAGAGCTTGTTTTGCTGCTGTGAAAGCTTCCTCAGTGGCTGGAGTCCAGACTAAGGAGATGGACTGTCCTCTCTTGCAAGGCTTGATCATCGTGTAGAGCGGCTGAAGAAGTAGTGAGTAGCTGGGGATGAAGCGGTTGTAGTAGTTCAGCATCCCCAGGAATTGCTTGAGTTGGCGCTGTGTTGTAGGCTTGGGGAAGTTCTGGATGGACTCGCACTTTTCTTGCAGTGGAGTGATGCCTTCCAAGGAGACAGTGTGGCCAAGGAAGGTGATGGAGGGGACCCCAAACACAGACTTGTCGACGTTGACTTGCACCCCGTAGTCTTGCAAACGGGTGAGTACTTGCTGGAGGTGCTGTTGGTGCGTCTCTGCGTCATGACTGGCGATGAGGAGGTCGTCGATGTACGCGAAGCAGAAGGGGAGACCTCGAAGGACTTCGTCAATGAAGCGTTGGAAGGTTTGAGCGGCATTCCTCAAACCAAAGGGCATCTTGACGTACTCGAACAATCCGAAGGGTGTGATGAGAGCAGTCTTCGGAATGCCCGCTGGATGGACGGGGATGTGGTGAAAAGCTTTCACAAGGTCGATCCTCGAGAAGTAGGTGCATCCGGAGAGCTGAGAAGAGAACTCCTGGATGTTAGGCACTGGGTACCTGTCCTCGACGGTGCGCGAGTTGAGAGCGCGGTAGTCCCCACATAGTCGTAGTTCGCCATTTTTCTTAGGCACGATGTGGAGAGCGGAAGACCAGTTGCTGGAGCCGTATGATGCCTTGCTGAATGAGGGACTTGAACTCTGCCTTGGCTTGTCTGGCGCGCTCTGGAGCTAGGCGGCGGGCCTTGGCGTGGGTAGGAGGTCCCTTGGTCTCGATGTGGTGCGAGACGTGGTGTGTGACCGGCTTGCTGGCTGAGTACGGCTGCGTCAGCGCAGGGAAGGACTTCAGCAGGGAGGAGAACTGGTGGTCTGCCTTGACGAGGGAGATCTGTGTGCTATCACCATGAGTGACCTGTCCCTTTGTTGTGACTGAGGTGAGAGGATCAAGCAGCTTCCGACCCTTGATGTCCACTAGGAGACCGAAGTGTCGGAGGAAGTCAGCACCTAGAATTGGTTGCGTGACAGCTGCTACGTAGAACGTCCACTCGAAGGTACGGCGGAGGTTCAGGTGAAGTTGCAAGGTGCGTCGCGTGTACACAGGAATCTCCGTACCATTGGCGGCGTGAAGGTGAAGGAGGGGAGGCAACGTCCGGTGTACACCAGAGGCAGGGAGAATACTGACGTCTGCACCAGAGTCGATGAGGAACTTGGTCCGGGAGAGAGGGTCATACAACTTCAGTAGCGCAAACGAGGTGTCGCGAACACTATGTGCCGCTAGTGCTCGCTGTTGGGGTTTAAAGACTTGGCGAAGGTACAGGGAGCCTTACAATTTCTTGCGTCTTTCCCGAACTGTTCATGGTAGTAGCAGAAACTAGAAGTCTCCGACGTCTTACTCTTTGAACGCTGGCGGCGCCGGAAGTGGTGTCTGGAGGAAGAACGCGAACATGAGCATGAGCGTTCTCTGAGCTCTCTCCGAAGATCTCTCACTTCAAGTCTAAGCTGGGAGACGAGCTCAACAAGTTGCTTGGTACTGTCTTCTGCTGAGATGGAGGCTACGGAGTCGACGTCATCAGGCATTGTGCTGAGTGGACCACCACATGACTGTGTAAAGTACACTACAGGCGCCGGAAAGTCCGGGAGCCACAGCGGTGAGGAGTGAAGGCGTGAGGCGCCGGTGTGACCGGGTGCCACAGCGGTGAGAGATGCCGAATTGGGGCAATGTCATTTCACTCACCACTGAACGAACTGTACGTTATCCTTGGCACTGCACTCACCACTGAACGAACTGTACGTTATCCTTGGCACCGCACTGTAAGTAATCCACGGATGACAGTGTTAATCCTGGGCGATGGACCGTAGGTAATCCCCAATGAAGAGCTGTAGATGGAGGCGGGACGAGGCCAGTGGGAGGGCTCCAGGTAACAGCAGGAAACTGGAGGGGCCGGCAGAAGTTACGTGGAGGAGCGTCCGCGACTGGGAGAGACTGCTGGCCAGTGGCGAGGGCCAGCTGGAGAGTGCCGCGGGGGGGAGGCGCCGTGAGGGCGGCCGGGCGGCGGGGGGCGGCGTACGGGCGGCTGGGGGCGGCATACGGGCGGCTGGGGGCGGCGCACGGGCGGCTGGGGGCGGCGGCCGGCGGGGTGGCGGCCGGGCAGCGTCGAGGCAGGGGCCGGGGTCTGCTGCTGGAGGCGGCGACACCGGCGAAGGGGCAGCTGCCGGAAGATTCGCCCGTAGCCGACCGCGTCGCCTTGGCCGGGTGGTTGGAGGATAGCAGCAGGGTGGACTTGGCTGCTCACTCCGGAAAAACAACGGGGTCACCAATTGTAGCGAAGGTGAGGTGCTACTTGGCCGCCCGGAAGTTGCTCAAGCGAGAAGTGTAGGCTCCCAACCATGACTCTTGGTCATAGCAGTGTTTAGTCCTTGAAGGGTAACAATTTCCAGTGTCATAACAGTGTAGTTCTGGCAAAGGAAATTTAGCCTGGGTATTCTCTGTTTATTCAGCAAAAACATGAACAATATATATAAAAATTACTTAACATAATAAATGATATATACAAAATTATAGAAAAAGAGAGTGTACTCGTATGTGTGTGTGTATGTCTGTGTGAAGAAAGGAGTAATAAGATGTATTGAGAAGATGTGTAACACATGTGTTAAAGAGCGTGCACATAATGTGTACAGTAAGAGATATGTATAAAGTGAGGAAAGAAGAGATGAAAGACAAAAGTCTGTGCAGTAGAGAGAGTGAAAACGGAAGGGTGATAATATAACAGAAAACGGAGTGCAAGGAGCGGTGACTTGTGTCCCGCTACAAGGCTACCTATGCTAGCAAGGGCGCCAATGAGATTCCAGACTAAATGGTTCCTGGGGGTCAGGTATGGGTCAACGATGCTGCTCACCCGAGGGGCCACCTTTTGAGGTCGTCCTGTGTTGGATGGTTTGGTGTTTAGTCTGGGATGCGTTTGTCCGTCGTGCACAAATTTTCGAATCATGAGGGGCCATTTTTAAATAACCTTCCAGACAACTATCCCCTCTTCTTCATCGACACTCAACTGTTCCTTTCTTCTATACTGAACATCTTCGGTCTGTTCTTTACTTATAATCTAAACTGGAAACTTCACATCTCATTTCTAGTTAAAACAGCTTGTAAGAAGTTAGGTGTTCTGAGTCGTCTCCGCCACTTTTTCTCACTACCTCCAGCTGCTAACTACGTACAGGGGCTTTATCTGTCCATGTATGTTGTATGCTTCACATGTAAGGGCGGGTGGAGGTTCCACTTATATCGTTCTTTTAGACAGGATGAAATCAAAAGCTTTTCGTCTTTTCAACTCCTCTTCTCTAACTGTCTTCAGTCTTTCTCATAACCGCAATGTTGCATCTCTTGCTATTTTCTACCTCTATTTTCATGCTAACTGCTCTACTGATTTTACTGACTGCAAATCTCTGTTCCTCCTCTTCTTTCTCTCACTCCTATTGTATCCACCTCTCTAATGCAGGAGTTAACCAGTATTCTCAGTCATTCATCTCTTTCTCTGGTAAACTCTGTAACTCTCTGCCTGCTTCTGTATATCCACCTTCCTATGACTTGAACTCGTTCAAAAGGGAAGTCTCAAGACACTTATCCTGTATTTATGACAAACACTTTCGACAGTGTTTGGGGATTGGCACCTAAGTGGGCATTTTTTTTTTTTTTGCAATTTTTTTTACCCTTGGACTAGGTATAATAAAAACTTGGTATAGGTATATACCCTCTCCTAGGTATATATATAAAAAAAAAGTACAGACATACGTCTCCATGTAATAGCCTATTATGGTTCAATAAAACCAAGAGATCCAGTCAACCATGCAAGAGATGACAGGTCTCGATACAATAACCTATCATCGTATACAATAAAACACAGTCTGTCTTTGTGTTGGTGGGTGTGTCCACTTTTTGCCAAAAAAAAAAAAAAAAAAAAGCAAAAAAAAAAAAAAAAAAATTCGATAATGATGAAATTTGGTGAGGGGTCTCCCTTGATCCGGGGAGTAACATAGGCTACGTCTTAACTACTTCCACTTCGAAACCGTGCCAAATCTGTCTATAACAAATCTATTAATTTTAGATGGTGCCACCAAAAATTTATTGTTAGCTTGGATTTTTTATCTTATATAATAATACATACTGTCCGTCTGTCAATGTGATGGTGTGTCCGCTTTTCACAAAAAAAAAAAAAAAAAAACTTTGAACTGATTGTGATGAAATTTGGTACGGCGGGAGGTCTCCCTTGATCCGGGGAGTGACATAGGCTATTATCACCTCCAGTTTTCCTCGATGTCTGCCCACTCACTGCAACACCAAGGAAAGTAAATAGCTGTTCACACACTATCACACACAGCTAACGTGGGGGACTAGTTTCATCCAACACACAACACAGACACACGGGCACACATACACATACATACAATTCCACTCTCCTTCTCTGGATAATTAAATGCAATATCATCAAGATTGAACGTATTTTACAGACTAATGTATTACACCAAAACAAGAAAACATTTGAAACCCAATCATGTCAACACATACCATTTAACACACCACCACCAATACACGTGCAGCAAACACTGTCACCACTCCAGCAATCAGTACAGCACGACCCGTGACACCACCGTTCAGCCAGACCTAATAACACACACACCCTTCACTCAAAATTTCAAAATTATCATGGCGACTCCTACACCAGCCTCGAAGTCCCCATCTGGGGAGGGGACCACAAATGTCCCCTAGTCGGACTACCCTTCTGACTACGACCCTAAGTGTCTTGACACCCCCCTCAGCGTTCTCTTCATTAACTTCTGCAACATTCGCGGTCTAAGATCTAATTTTCGACCTGTAGAACACCACCTCTCCTCTTCAAAACCTCATCTTTTCCTCACTGAAACTCAGGTGTCTGAGGCAACTGACAGTAGCTCCTTTTCTGTTCGATCCTGCTTTCTCTATCCTCATTTTCAATCCAAAGCTGGATGTTGCATTTTACTTCAACAAGTCATTTAACTGACGTCACAAAGGTAGTCGACGAGATGCATGCGGCGCCAGTTTTCCGTCAGTGTGCTGCCATCTCTCGTTCAGTCTACTCGACTCCATCGCAGTCTGGGATCTGCAGCTGTTCCTTCACGGAGTTTTCCTTTGTTACCGGCTTCTCCAAGGAGTTGCCCTGGTAAGCTTGCCTGCCCTACAGTTCGCCTTGAGGCATGGCATTAATTTGTTACGATCCGAGGATCGTACGTGACCTTGCGTCCTAATTGTGGTTCTCGCCTCCAGACACCGTGTTGTTCCGTCATGGCGGACCGGGACCTTAGTCAGGAGACACCGAGGCGTTTCTCTTCATCCTCCACATCGGACAAAAAAAAAAAAACATCATAGACATGAGGACGATCTTCCTCGTGGGGAAACGAAAAAGCGGAAGGAGGACGTTAGCCTTGTTCAACAACAGGGTGACGATGGTGCGCCGCCGCCAGCTGTTGCGGGGCCTAGCAACAGTGTAAACAGTTCCACGGGTGAAGGATAAGACCGTTTGAGCTGCTTGTTGACTAGTTTAATAGATAAACTAGAGAAAAGGACAGTCTGCTGAGTGCGGAGTTAGTGGCTTTCATGACCTTTCATCATCTGGAGGCGAGGATGGCGAGATTCCAGAGTGTTTACCAGACCCCTTGGATGATCTGGACACCTTCCGTCCTGCACACACGGGTGGTGCAGAGGACGACAGCGCAGTTTCTTCAGGCCTTAAATGAGTTTTCTGACTTTTTTCACGGGGAGGAGAAGAAAGGCGAGCCGTTGTCACCCCCGCCTTGCCTCTATTCTCAGTGCCAGCTTGAGACGCTGCCCTTCTACTGAAGGCGTGAAAACGGCATGCAGCGGGATAAAGATTCCCAGCAATGTGCCTAATATGACTTCCTGTGGTGGTAAACTTCTAGACACAAGGCTCTGCCATACCAACGGCGTGCTAGTCAAGGCTTAGGATTCCCATTGCACGGTGTATTAGCGATATTGGACAGAAGACAAGGAAACCCATCACCTCGTATTTGAACGATTTGAATGACAGTCTTCGACTTTTGACTTCTGCAGTGAATTATTTGAACCAATATCGGAAAGAAGTTGCACGTATTCATATCAGTGACTCTGCTTTGGCAGAGTTGTGCAAATGGGAATGCGAGGTGGGGCAGGAAGACCTGTTCCCCTTTGATGTAGTAAAAAAGTGTCATGATATTCTTAAGGCCAGGAGAATGGGCAAACCTGCTTTCCGACCCTACAGGTACGGCAGGACCAGGAAGTTTGCTCCCAGGCAGGGCACAAGGAAGCACCACTACCAATCCAGGCAAAGGAACTCAGAGGCCTTTTTTTAGGCTACAGGGCGTCCCAGGGGATGGGGACCCAGGGCTACAGAGCTCCCCAGTAACTCCTCATCCGGTAGGTAACAAAGTGTTGTCTCTCCTCAACACTGCAGCTCATCCGGTAGGAAATAAAGTGTTGTCCCTCCTCAACACTACAGAAAATTTTGTGGGTGGTAAGATTCATGCTTCCAATCACTTGTGGCAAGCACTATCCACTGACAAATGGATTCATGCGGTGGTGAATGGTTATGTTTTAGAGTTTGATTGTTTGCCTATTCAGAGAGTTATTCCTACACCGCTAAGATTATCTGAGACTGACCAGAATTTCTTGGACAATGCTTTACTTGCTTTCATGAAACATTTTCAATTTACATGCCTTCCCCAAGGACTAATGTCTGCCCCATGTATTTTTACTAAGTTACTCAAACCAGCATTATCTCGTTTGAGGAAGCTTGGTATCACTGTGTTTTGTTATTTGGATGACTGTCTCTTCCTTGCTACATCAAAGGAAGAATTGGAGGCAAACGTGAGATATGCTTTGAATTTTTTGACTCTTTGGGGCTCACAGTTAATGTTAATAAATCTGTCATGAGGTGGAATTCCTGGGGATTATTTTCAATTCTGTGAACATGACGGCAACGCTGCCCCTTCAAAAAAGAAAATGAATCAAGGAACAAAGTTTGCTTTTATTTTTTTTATATGACCTAGCCTCTTTCATCGGCCTTGCCGTGGCCTCTGCTCCTGCCGTGAACTTAGCCCCTCTCAGGTATAAATATCTCGAGATTAGAAATCAAGGACTCTCTCAGAACTTTGGTGACTACAATTCTAAAATCATTTTAGATGTTCCTTTCCAAGGAGTTAATAACTTGGTGGATTCGGAACGTCGATTCTCTCTCTCAAAGTCATTGCTTTCTTGTCCCCGGCAAATTGAGATACATACTGAAGCCTGCCTCACTGGATGGGGGGCGACAGTCGGTGACCTGACGACTCGTGGCCATTGAGCACAGGAGGAACTTGACCATATATTACTGTCTGGAATTGAAGGCAATCTTATTTGGATTAAAATCTCTTTGCAAGGAGTATAGTCAAACTCACATCCGTCTGAGGTCTGACAACACAACTGTTGTTGCCTGCATCGACAGATGCGGTAGCACAAACGTTTCGCTTAATTCAGTTGTAAAAGACATTTTTGCTTGGGTCGAGTCGAGAGAGATTACTCTATCAGCACAATATGTAAAAGGACTCGCTAATGTGGAGGCCGATAGTGTATCAAGAGTAAAGAATTTAGATAGTGAATGGATGCTAAAACCTTACATTTTTCGGGTACTTTGTCGTGTGTTTTACACACAAGAGATATAGATCTCTTTGCATCGCAAATCAATGTTCAGTTACCTAAATATGTGTCTTGGAAACATGACCCTTCTGCTTTCAGTACTAATGCCTTTGATATTAATTGGGCTAATAAAAATTCCTATGCCTTTCCACCCTTCAGGATCATAGGCAAACTGTTGAAGAAAATTCAGGAGGACAAGGCAACACTGCTGGCGATCTTACCACTCTGGCCAACCCAGGTGTGGTTTCCAACAGCTCTTCTTCTGCTGGCAGACACTCCGCTACTCCTCCCCCACAGTCCTTTGGTTTTACCGCATGACCCGTCCCGCACACATCCGCGAGCTGTAAAGTTAACGGCTGTTATCGGGAAATCTCTCGAGAACCGAGGCCTTTCACCGGATGTTGCCAGATTCCTCCTTAAATCTTGGAGGAGGGATACAATTTCACAATATGAGTCACATCTCCTGAGATAGATGTCAGTTTGTATCGGCAGGGAAATTGATCCATTTCGACCATCCGTCAGTTTCCTATAAGACTTTCTTTTACAGGAATTGAATACGGGGAAGGGACGTAGTTACAGTACTATTAATTCCATTCGCTCATCCATCTCTGCTGTAACCTTTGTTGACGGCAAACCTGCAGGCCAACATCCATTAATTAGCAGGTTTATGAAGGCAGTTTTTCAGGAGACGCCTTCCCTTCCTCGCTTTCTGCTTGTTTCAAGATAAAAGTACTAATTGTTGGGATTGAAAATATACTCTAATTTCTTTTCCCATGTAGTATGGTTTCGTAGGTTTGAGGAATTACTCAAACTCTCGTTGCCTACCTTTGTGACGTCAGTTAAATGATTTGTTGGAGTGAAATTGTAAGATTAAGCGAGTACTTACCGGAACGAAGGTTGATCGTAATTTCACGAAAGTCATTTAACTGCGCCACTGAGGTAGTAAACGCCCTGTTCTGTTGTACTCCTGCATTATGATTCCTGTTTCCTTAAACCTCCTCTGAAAAACTGGCGGGAAACTGGCGCCACATGCATCTCGTTTACTACCTCAGTGATGCAGTTAAATGACTTTCAAGAAATTACGATCAACCTTCGTACCGTTAAGTACTCGCTTAATCTTACAATTTATGTGCGCAACGACTTAACCTGCTCTCGTGCCTGTGATCTTGAATCTTCCGAGTTTTCCACTGTTTAGCTACGACTACAGAGTCACTCTCAAACTAAATTTATCTGTGCTGTATACTTCTCACCTAACTCCTCTGACTATAAGAAATTCTTTGACTACTTGATTTCCAAAGTGGAGCACATTCTGACTCTTCCCTTTTGCAGAGATCTCCATTCTTGGAGACTTTAATGTTCACCACCAGCTTTGGCTTTCCTCTCCTTTCACTGAACATCCTGGTGAACTAGCCTTCAACTTTGCTATCCTCCACGACCAAGAGCAATTGGTGCATCACCCTACTCGTATTCCTGACCGTCTTGGAGATACTTCCAACATTCTTGACCTTTTCCTGACCTCTAATCCTTCTGCTTTTGCTGTCAGTCTCTCTTCTCCATTGGGCTCCTCCGATCACAGTCTCATATCTGTATCTTGTCCTATAGCTCCAATCCCTCCTCAGGATCCCCTTAAGCGAAGGTACCTCTAGCATTTTGCCTCTGCTCTTTGGGAGGACCTGAGGAGGTATTTTGCCGATTTTTCCTTCGAATGACTACTGCTTCCGTGTCAGAGACCCGTCTTTGTGTGCCGAGCGCATAACAGAGGTGATAATGTCTGGCATGGAGGCGTACATTCCCCACTCTTTTTCTCGACCTAAACCTTCCAAACCTTGGTTTTAATACAGCTTGTTCTTGTGCTATACATAATAGAGAGGTGGCCCACAAAAGGTAATTAATAAGCCTTCCATCACCAGAATCTCATGCACTTTATATTTCTGCCCAGAACCATGCCAAGTCTGTTCTCCAACTAACCAAAAAGTCCTTTATTAGTAATTAGTGTCAAAATCTTTCAAGATCTAGCTCCCCTCGTGACTTCTGGCATCTAGCCAAAAAGATCTCCAATAACTTTTATTTCTTCTTTCTACCTTGGACGATTCTGGGGTTGTTCCTCTCCTCCACCCTCGGACTATTTTCATGCTACCTATTAAAATTCTTCGCAATGTTGTTTTCCATGACCTCGCTGGCCTAAACCCTCGGAAGGCTTATGGACCTGATGGGGACCCTCCTACTGTTCTCCAAAACTGTGCCTCCGTGCTTGCACCTTGCCTAGTCAAAGTCAGCTCTGTCTGTCAACATCTCTACCTTTCCTTCTTGCTGGAAGTTTGCCTACATTCAGCCTGTCCCTAAAAAGGGTGACCATTCTAATCCCTCAAACTACCGTCCTATTGCTTTAATTTCCTATGACCATTCTAATTCCTCAAACTACCGTCCTAATGCTTTAATTTCCTGCCTATCTAAAGCTTTTGAATCCTATTGCTTTAATTTCCTGCTTATCTAAAGCTTTTGAATCTATCCTCAGCAGGAAGATTCTTAAACAACCTTCTATCTGATTGCCAGTATGGGTTCCGTCAAGGCCGCTCTACTGGTGATATGGCTTTTCTTACCGAGTCTTGGTCATCCTCTTTTAGAGATTTTGGTAAAACTTTTGCTATTACTTTGGTTATATCAAAAACTTTTTTTGATAGTGTCACAAAGCTTTGATTTCCAAACTACCCTCCTACGTCTTCTATTCTTCTCTCTGTAACTTCATCCAAAAGTTTTCTTTCTGACCGCTCTATTACTGCTGTGGTAGACGGTCACTGTTCTTCTCCTAAATCTATGAACAGTGGTGTTCCTCAGGGTTCTGTCCTGTCACCCACTCCTACGCTGATGATACCACCCTGCACTTTTCCACATCATTTCATAGACGTCCAACCCTTCAGGAAGTAAACATTTCACGCAGGAAAGCCACAGAACGCCTGACTTCTGATCTCTCTAAAATTTCTGATAGATGATAGGGCATAGCAAACTTAGTATTGTTCAATGCCTCAAAAACGCAATTCCTCCATCTATCAACTCGACACAACTTTCCAGACAACTATCCCTTCTTCTTCAATGACATTCAACTGTCCCCCTCTTCTACACTGAACATCCTCGGTCTGTAATTTACTTATAATCTTAACTGGAAACTTAACATCTCATCCCTAGCTAAAGCAGCTTCTATGAAGTTAGTCGTTCTGAGAAGTCTCCGCCAGTTGTACCAGCTTCTAACTCTGTACTCCATGTATGGAGTATGCTTCACATGTCTGGGGGTTCCACTCATACCGCTCTTCTAGACAGGGTGGAATCAAAAGCTTTTCGTCTCAAACTCCTCTCCTGTAATTGACTCCTGTCCTCTAATTGACTGTCTTCAACCTCTCTCTCATCGCCGGAATGTTGCTTCTCTAGCTGTCTTCTACCGCTATTTTCATACTAACTGCATGCCTCCCCTCCTCCCAAGGCTTCGCTGCACTTAGGCTTTCTTCTTTCTCTCACCCTTATTCTGTCCACCTCTCTAATGCAAGAGTTAACCAGTATTCTCAATCATTCATTCCTTTCTCTGGTAAACTCTGGAACTCCCTGTCTGCTTTTGTATTTCCACCTTCCTATGACTTGAATTCCTTCAAGAGGGAGGTTTTGAGACACTTATCCTTCAATTTTTGACTACCGCTTTGGACCCCATTCTGGGACTGGCATCTCAGTGGGCTTTTTTTTTTTTATTGGATTTTTGTTGCCCTTGGCCAGTGTCCCTCCTACATAAAAAAAAAAAAAAATCCAAAAAATCCTTTATCAAATGACACGCAGAAGAAAGTAAATACACTACAATGAACATATTGAATATACAAAAATGTGCAAACAGAAGCATAGGTAAAAGAACAAGTACAACACCAAATGGCCCATTACAATTTTAATTCCAGACACTTTAATTACCAGACACTTTAATTAATACCGATAATTATAATTAATACCGATAATTATAATAATGATAATACTGATAAGGAGAACCCTCGTTAATTTACCATGAGTCCTTGAATCTAAATAACCATCATCAATTTAGGAAGAACGGTGACCTAGTGGTAACACCTTCTCCCAAACAAAGGTGTGAGTCTTCAGCTTCACGGAACACCAGATAAGGCGTCCGCGATTACATTCTCCTTTCCTCTCACATGCGTAACAAGAATATCATATTCCTGCAACAAAAGGCACCATCTCACGAGTCTCTAGTTGGAGTTTTCATCCTACTTAAGAAGACTAGTTTTTCATCCTACTTAAGAAGACTAAAGGGTTATATCAATAAATACTTTCACAGGATGCACTGCTTCTCTTACATAAACGTCAAAATGCCTTAGACATAAAATCAATGCTAACGAAACCTGTGAGTGAACCCCACTTGTTGTTTGTGCGTTCGAGATAGCTCACCACCGAAGTGACAACACACAACCTTCTGTCTGGGGGATAGGCTACAAAAACTAATTATGATAAATGTTCCCCTGGCCTAGAAGTTTTTAAGAGGATCGCCAATCCTGAAAGAGACCCGACTGTCCGAAACAGTCATGCTCCTGATGTCTAACATATACAAAGTCTGGCCGCTTTGGCCGAAGAGCAGTAACATAAATAAGAATTGTTAATTTCCTTGATAACTGAAATAGAGACAAATCTCCCCATTGGCCCTAAGGCCTACTATGTAATCTAAGATGATCCAAGGTGGTGGCGGGGCAAGGATGGTCTCTCCTGGGAAACCGCTTTCATAAACCTGGCAACCAAGGGATGTTGTCCTGCCGTTGGCCATTAATACTTGTTACTGCCGAGATAGCTGATCGGGCTGATCGTATCGTGTTGATGGAACTATAGGTCCAACCTGTTTCCTTCTTAAATTCAGCAAAAAAAGAAATCCTAAAAAGTCAGTTACAGATGACTGAAAGATATTCGTTTTTCCTGCAGAGACAAAAAGACAACCATTTCCTGATATGCGACCCATACTGCATCCTTGTGCTTGGCCTCCAGGAGTTAAGCAGAAAGCTGGCAACTTCTGACGAAAGGCCTTGACTTGTGTACGACTCCCTGATACCATCATCGCTGTTAAAATTAACCCTCGAACCCGAGGGTGTGCGAGAGTGGGATTTTGTGGCAGCACTAGAGGAAGACGGGGAAGGAGAACAGGAGGTGCAGCTAGTAACTGAAGGGCTGTCGGGAACCAGACTTGTGTTGGCCATAGTGGTAGAATCATCATGACTGTAGCTTTGTCTTCCCAGATTTTCTGGAGAACTCTTAATATAATACTGAAAGGTGGGAAAGCGTAAAAGTTCTTACTTGACCAGGTCATTGTGAAAGCATTAGTATGAATGGCACAAGGATCAGTCCTCAAGGAAACAATCAGGTAATTAAGTATTTATGCGAGTGGCAAACAGATCAACTTCAGGTGTGTAATAGAGTTGAGAAAGACTTTGAAAAATATGGGGCCATAACATCCATTCTGCATCCATGTTTTTCACTCGGGATTCTTTGTCTGCCTCTATATTATGTAGACCACGTATATGTTGTGTTGAAGTAATACCCCTTGACACAGCCCATTCAAAAATCTGTTCTACTATCACATGAAGGTTAAGTTTAGTTCTGCCACAACGATTTAAACAGGCAATTGCAGTGACATTGTCAGAACGGAGGCGGACACGAGTTCCCCTGTAATCCTTGCAAAGGGACTGTAGATCCATTAGGATGGCTTTCATTTCCAAACAATTGATGTGATCCAATTCATCATGAGCCCAGTGACCACCAGTCCTGGTATCCCCCAGTACTGCAACCCAACCAGTCAGAGAAACATCACAAAACAATTCTAGTTAGTGGGGACAGGATCGAAACGACTTTGTTTGTGAAGCAATATTATTAACCCACCAGTTAAGTCCCGAGCATGATTGTCCAAGAGAACAGGTGAACTATAATTCCCATGATGGGGAGCGAGTTCTCTGTTACGAGTTATTTCTAAGTACTTATACCTGAGTGGGGCGAACTTCACAGTGGTGTCAGAGGCTACAGCCATACCAATAAAAGAGGATAGCTCAAGCAAAGAAACTACATCTTTGTTCAATTGTAGTAAACCCTGTGCATTAATGTGCTCTTTTCTCCTGGGTGTCAAAGTGGCAGTCATGTCAACAGAGTTTAATATCACACCAAGGAATTCAATCTCTTGGGTAGGCTCTAGTACTGATTTGTGTGGATTGACTGAGCCCTAAGGAGTCAAAAAGATGCAGGGCGTAAGACACATCAGATCGTAAAGCAACAGCAGAGTCAGCAATGAAAATGCAATCATCCAAGTAGCATGACACGAATATCCCAAGTTTACGAAGATGCGAGAGGACAGGTTTCAACAGTTTAGTGAAAATGCGAGGCGCTGAGATCAAGCCCTGTGGAAGACAAGTGAAGCGAAACTTAGTAGATAAAGGGTATCAAAGGATCTTTAAGGGTGTCCATCTTAAAATGTACATGGTCAACATAATCATTAAGTTCTTTCAAATTCAGAAGAACTCTAGCGTGCCATCTCTCTTAATGGTAGGAAAAGGGTTAGAAAGGAAACCACGATCCCCTGGGGCACATAATTCTACTATTTTGTGCTCAAGAACATCAACATGGCAGAGTCCAGGGCTTTTTGATCTGCAAGAGACAAGTTTAGAGGAACCGGTGAAATCCTCTGTATGGGAACATTCACAAAAACTAAAAATTTTCCATGTACCACATCATGAATCCATTAATCTAAGGAGAGACAATACCACTGCGACCTAGCAACAAAAATTTTTCCTCCACAAAAATTATTAGGAGTATTAACCAAAGGCATTAACAAGGGAGTTACCGACGGTAGTCTCACTGGGGAGTTCTGTGTCTCGGCATCCCCCTCCCCTAGGGAGGCCTCTGGCCTAAAAATGGCCTTGCCTGGTAACGTGGCCTTGACTGCTGAGGGTAAGGTCGTCTAGGTAACTGGTGAGGTCCCAGGAGCTTTGTAAGGAGGGAAGTTGGGCCTCCCAAGTTTTCCTCACGTTTCTTTATGATATCAAAGGTGAACAAATAATCCTTGCCGACTTCACAGTCCCAATTACAGAGCTCTGCCAAGGCAGAGTCATGCACGTGAGCCTGCGCAACCTCTTTCCGTAGCTGATTGATGAAGTTAATAGCGGAAGTTAGCAGCCTCAGGCTGTTAAGACCATCAAGGTAGGAGGTTAAGGGCTTATCTTTCTTATCTCCAATATCAGCCTCAGGCTACTATTAAGACCATCAAGGTAGGAGGTTAAGGGCTTATCTTCCTTATCTCCAATATCATTAATGCAACAGGCAATTGGGACCAGTGTCTTTGTCAATAATTTATTAGGAAGTGTGTCGACCAGTTTTCCACCAACACTCATTGCCTTGGTGATGGCAGGATTGGTCGCTGGGACCTTTAAGTTGGGTACATTACCCGGGAGCTTGATCTTATCACATGTGAGCCTCACGCAGTCAGCTGAAGGCCGACGTCGCAGACTCCCAATAAGAATGCCAGCCAGGCGGTCACCTGTTTCTTCCTCACCATGGAAGCCAGCCTCACCATGGCCAGCAAACTCATAAAGAGCCTTCTGGAAGCCAGTATCAACCACAGTATCACCTGTTGGCTGTGCGGCGGTGAGCCGGTCGAGGTTGTCTAGCGATCAGGATAGGGCAAACACGGGAAAGCTTCAGCTGCTTCGTCATCAGAAGGGGGAGAAGTCGAGGAACCCGCTATAATCGGCCCCCGATGACACTGGAGGAGCTGTAAGCTTGTCTTAATTTGTCAATCAGGGCACTCAGCAGGGTAGATAATCGGTCTAAATTGCCTTCACTCGATGGAGAGACAGCCGTATCGTTGACGTGGCTCGGGCCAGCAACTGACTGCTGTGAAGCACCAGCGGCCGGTGGTTGCGTACTGCAACTATCTCGGGAGACCTTCCTACACATCGCCTTCCAGAGGGTCCCTCTCACATCGTTTCCCTCCCGAAGCAGGCGAGGAGGGACGCCGTGGCGTTCCCAGGGCCTTATCCCGATCCGACATAACTCGTTTAGAAAAACGGAGAAAAACCGGTTAACACAAAGGCCAACATATACGTCCTTGGATCATATATGTGTATTCACCATAGCGCTAACAGCTTGCCGTAGCTTACCGGGCTGACTCCTTGGAGAAAGCCGGTGAAAAGTAGTCAAGTTGATCAACGAGCGGCAGTAATTGCGCACAGTGTAGAGCAGCAGCAGCAGGTCGTGTGGACTGTGTGGAGACTAGCAGCGAACTGACGTGGAACTGGCGACGCGGGCATCTCGTTGGCTACCGGTGACGTCAGTTACTCGTAAATAGTCGTGGAGTGAAATCTACATATGCTTTAACAAAGTCAGTTTTAATTGAGTTTACAGAGAGATTTGCATTGTCAAGTTTCTGGAACACTTTCCTCAATAAAACTAGATGTTCTTCCCAATCATCAGAATACAAAATTGTCATGAATATAAACAGCACATTCCTCTACATCCTTTAATACATTACTGACAAATCTCTGAAAGGAACTAGAACTGTTCTTCATCCCGAACGGAAGGATCCTGTACTGAAGAAATCCGTCCATTGTAACAAATACTACTATAATCTTTACTACCTGCCAGAAACCTTTCAGCAATTTTTTTTTTTTTTTTTTTGTCAAACCTAGCATTTCCTAACTGATCTATACAATCATCGATTCGTGGAATAGGATACGAATCGCTTTTTATCAAAGCATTGACTTTTCTAAAATCAGTGCAAAACCTGTAACCATCACCTCCAGGCTTCGGCACCAAAACACAGGGCGAGCTCCAAGGGCTGGTGCTAGGCTCTATCACGTCATTATCAAGCATATACTGTACCTCTCTCCTCATGATCCTATCTCTTAACTGGGTTTACTCTGTATGGATGTTGTTTAACTGGCTTTGCATCATTTACCTCTATATCATGAACAATCATATCAGTTCTTCTAGGTACATCACCGAATAAAGATTTAAACTCATTAATGATCTTCACTACTTCATACATCTGATCCTGATTCAAGTGTTTTAACTTCTCAGTTAGGTCACCTAGGACTTGCGAGTTCTCCAGGCTTTGACCTTCACATTTACTCATCAGAAATTCCTCATCATAATTTACATCTCTACACTGTACTGCACTTACACAAAGTCTTTCATTACCCTCCATTCGTTTCTCTTCTCACTGACAATAATATGGCTTTATCATATTTATGTGATACAATTGATTACTTTTCCGCCTATCTTGAGCTCTTTTACCAAGTAATTTGCATTGCTTATTTTCTTTTCCACTATCCAGGGTCCACTGTATCTAGCCTTCAGATGATTACCCTACACACGAAATTGTACTAATACCCTGTCAACTGGTTGAAATACTCTTTTTTTTAGCCTTTCTGTCGTACCACCCCTTCATTTCATTCTGAACCTCATGCAAGTTCTTCCTAGCAATTTCGTTTGCTTTCATTAGTTTCTCCTTAAAAGTTTTCACATATCGGGATACACTGAATACTTTATTATTTTCCAACCACTTTTCCTTTAACATCATTAATGGACCGCGCACCTCGTGTCCATATACCAGATCGAAAGGACTAAATCCCGTCGATTCATTTACAGCATCCCCTAAAGCAAATTAAACTAACGGTGATGCCTCACCCCACTCTCCATCCATCTCGTCACAGTACATTTTTTGAGTGTGGTGAAATCTTTCTATGCATCCTTGCCATTAAGGATAAATACTAGATAATTGTTGGTTGATGCTTAATGCTTTCAATACATTCCTGAATAACCTTGATGTAAAATTACTCCCCTGGTCTGACTGGATGACATGGCAATCCAACCCAAGAAAAAAAATTCACCAGCTCCCTTACAATTACTCAATTACTATTTATGCTTCTCAAAGGAATAGCCCCAGGAAATTTTGTAGCTGTGCACACGATTGTCAGTATATACTGGTTACCTTTTCGTGTACGAAGTAACGGCCCCACACAATCAATTACCACCTTGCTGAATGGGTCAGTCATTACTGGCACGGGGAGCAACGGAGCTCGGGGAATTGTCTGATTAGGTTTCCCTGTAATTTGGGAAGTGTGACACGTTCTACAATAGTTTGCTATATCTTTGTTTATTCCTGGCCAAAAGAAATGACGGATCACATGAAGATCCGCCACCCCAGCCGCACTCGGGGTGGCAGACCTTCAGGTGAGACAATCTGGGGTGGCGGATCTTCAGGTGATCCCATACTTTTAATGAAGTAAACTTTTTTCTGCATTTTTTATATCCACTCAGTTTTTTTAATGCGTTCATGTTGTTAGGTTAGGTTAGGTTAGGTTAGGCTAACCTAACCTAACCTAACCTAACCTAACCAAGTGAGAGTCTGGGGTGGCGGATCTTCAGATGAGACAATCTGGGGTGGCGGATCTTCAGGTGATCCCTGTGGGGTGGCGGATCTTCAGATGATCCGAAATGACAAATAATTTTCTTTAATGTTTTTGCCACTCCCAGGTGACGAGACCAAACATTTCTATGAGCGAGCTCCATCAGCCTCGTCCTATACTCCTTAGGTACAATAATTTGCTTTTCACCATCCACATATTGTCAGTTGGACTGTCAATAGGCCTCCAATTTCTCATTAACATTCCATTCTTTATATAATATCCGACATAATAAGCAGTTATTTTATCTATCTTAGCTCTGCTCCACAGAGATTGTAAGCTACTGTACCGTTTCTGCTCCTGAATCAACTCCTCCTTTGCTCACGTCAGGCAACACCTCTACCTCGTAATGACTCTTATTTTCCATCTCTTTCACATTCACATCTTCCACCTCCTTCATATCCACATCTTTCTGATCAAACAACACACCTAAGCTCTCCTCCAGATCACCATTATCCTCTCCCTCACCATTAGCCACTTTCATGTCTCTATTTCTAGTCTTAGCTCTAGTCACAACACGTGCTGGATATATAGCATTTTCCTCAAGTTTGTCCTCCTCACTTATCTCAGGGCAAAAATTATCATTTACCAGTAGACTCTCTCCTGTTTCAGGAACAACTTTCTTACCTGCTAGGTCATTTCCTAGAAACATTTGTACACCACTGACCGCTAACTTATTACTCACTCCTGCTTTAACTCTTGCTTTAACTCTTCCACTGACAAATCCGTTCTCTAACCATGGACCAGCACAACACCAATAGAGTTAATGCATCTCACCTCTATTTGTTCTACCGTGAAAGAGATCTCTGTCCATTCCAATACATCTCGAAGCACTAAACTCACATTTGCAGCTGTACGAGTATCTCTTAAAATGGCTATTTCCTTCTCTGAACCACCCTCTAATTTTTATCATTCCTTGAGTAATAAATGGTTCAAAATCCACAGCAGCAGTACATTTCCCCACTACTTTGACATCAACCGGAGCACTTGAACATGGTTCCCTCATTACACTCAGTGCCACTTCCTTTGGCTTACCTGCCAAACTACTGTTCTGACAATGAAATCCTTTATGGCCAAAACGACCACAATAGGAAAATTTTGCTTCCTTACTTGATTGTTGACAATCCCTACTGAAGTGACCAGGATGCCCACAGTTAAAGCACCTAATTGATGCTTTACCTTGTAAATCATTATACGTTGTGCTCAACAATGCTGCTCGGCTTGGAAGAAGGACGCAGTATTTGCCCTTGCATATTGCTTGAATTTACAGAACAGTTACTACTTTCAAACTTAGCATTTATATTTGGCTGCACTGCCACATGTGCACTATTAAACCTTCCCTTGAAATAGTTTTGACTTGACGTATTTACCTTGATTCCCACATCCCTCCTACATACCCCATATGCTGCTTCAAGCTGGTCAGCTTTACGTCCTCCTTCCATTACGGTCTTTATATCAGCTTTCATGATTTAATACTTCATGTTAGGATGTATTTGGTTCCTAAAATGCTCTAACAAAATCACCTCTTTCATGTCCTCCACATTTTTAACATCCTCAGATTTGAGTCACTTATCCAACTTCAGAGTACTTTCTAGCCATTTCCAGGGATGTGCAATTAATTACTTTTTTATTCCTATTTTTATTTTTATTTAATTAATTAAATTATTTATTTATTTATTTTTATTAATTAATTTATTTATTTATTTACCGCCCTAAACTTTAATCCATGTACCTCAGGAGCCACACGTACAGCTGATAACACTGCTTCCTTAACAGCGGCATAGTCTCTACACTCATCAACAGTTAGACCATTATATAAGCTCTGAACTCCGTCTAGGGAAACAATGCATAGAAGCCAGAAACAAGGCAAATAGGGTACTAGGATTCATTTTTAGGAGTGTTAAAAGTAGAAGGCCGGAAGTAATATTAAAGTTATACTTGGCGCTGGTCAGACCTCATCTAGACTACGCTGTGCAGTTCTGGTCCCCACATTACAGGAAAGATATAGGTCTATTAGAATCAGTACAGAGGAGAATGACTAAAAGGATACAGGGGATGAGGAGTATTCCTTACGAAGCGAGGTTGAAGCGGTTAAATTTACATTCTCTAGAGAGACGTAGGTTAAGAGGGGACCTGATAGAAGTCTTTAAGTGGTATAAGGGTTATAACAAGGGAGATGTAAGCAAAATTCTTAGGATCAGCAACCAGGGTAGAACAAGAAATAACGGGTTCAAGCTTGAAAAATTTAGGTTTAGGAAGGAGATAGGAAAAAATTGGTTCTCGAATAGAGTGGTAGATGAGTGGAACGGACTCAGTAATCATGTAGTTAGTGCTAGGACACTAGAGAGCTTTAAGAGAAGATTAGACAAGTTTATGGATGGGGATAACAGATGGAAATAGGTAGGAGTGTTTCATACAGGGACTGCCACGTGTAAGCCTGGTCGCTTCTTGCAGCTTCCCTTATTTCTTATGTTCTTATGTTCTTATAAGCTTCCCTGGCTTTTCCTTTCAATTTTATCTGTACTAAGAGTGCCCACTCTTCCACTGGCCTACCTCTCAACTCTGCTACCTTCTCGAATTGGAGAAAGAAGTCCTCTGCCTCACTTTCAACAAAACCAGGGACAAGTGAAGCCTTTTTATCCCCCGATTCACCTCTCAAATCACCGTCTCAAATCACCGTCTCCCTTCTCTAACCTTTTCGTTTCCACTTCTGCCTTCTTTAGTTCCACCTCTAATTTAATTTTGTCCAATATGTACCTTTCACTGCCGGACATTTCCCACCGTACTCCTGTACTATTTGTTTCCAATTCACTTTGTCCACTTTCATGGACGTGCTGTTCCTCTACACACAACAAACCTTTCTCTGTCAACATTGTAACGAACTCTTTCTGCATGTCATCCTTGAGCCTAGCAGTCAACTTAACACCAAATCTATCTGCTAGCACACCAAGCTCTTCTCTACCACATTGATACAAGTAGTTGACATTCAAGGAGTCAATGAAGAGGAGGAGGCAGTAGACACCTGACGAAACGATAATTACTCCCAGTGAGGTCTAAAGCACTGTTCAGGGGTTGCTGTGAACTTATCATTAAACCCAGCTGTGACCTCACTGAACGTTTCCCTTTGTGTCTCACAACACAAGGGGGCAGTCACAGCCTGCCCTCTAAAGACAACGCTCTTCCCTCACACAAAACTACAAGCACCTAATAACACACACACCCTTCACTTAAAAAATTTAAAATCATCATGGCGACTCCTACACCAGCCTCGGAGTCCCCATCTGGGGAGGGGACCATAAATGTTCCCAGGTCGGACTGCCTTTCTGTCGACGACCCTAAGTGTCTTGACACCCCCCTCAACTTTTTCTTCATTAACTTCTGCAACATTCGCGGCCCAAGATCTAATTTTCAATCTGTAGAAAACCACCTCTCCCCTTTTAAACCTCATCTTCTTTTCCTCACTGAAACTCAGGTGTCTGAGGCAACTGACAGTAGCCGCTTTTCTGTTCCCTCCTACTTTCTCTATCCTAATTTCGATCCAAAGCTGGATGCTGCGTTTATGTGCGCAATGACTTAACCTGCTCCCGTGCCCACGCTCTTGAATCTTCCGAGTTTTCCACCATCTGGCTACGACTACAGAGTCACTCTCAAACTAAATTTATCTGTGCTGTGTACCTCTCACCTAACTCCTCTGACTATAAGAAATTCTTTGACTACTTAACTTCGAAAGTGGAGCACATTCTGACCCTCTTCCCTTTTGCAGAAATCTCCATTCTTGGAGACTTCAATGTTCACCACCAGCTTTGGCTTTCCTCTCCCTTCACTGGTCATCCTGGTGAACTAGCCTACAACTTTGCTATCCTCCATGACCTAGAGCAATTGGTGCAACACCCTACTCGTATTCCTGACCGTCTTGGAGATACGCCCAACATTCTTGACCTTTTCCTGACCTCTAATCCTTCTGCTTATGCTGTCACCCTTTCTTCTCCGTTGGGCTCCTCCGATCACAATCTCATATCTTTATCTTGTCCTCTCGTTCGAATCCCTCCTCAGGATCCCCCTAAGCCAAGGTGCCTCTGGCGTTTTGCCTCTGCTAGTTGGGGGGACCTGAGGAGGTATTTTGCTGATTTTCCTTGGAATGACTACTGCTTCCGTGTCAGAGACCCGTCTTTGTGTGCTGAGCGCATACCAGAGGTGATAGTGTCTGGCATGGAGGCGTACATTCCTCACTCTTTTTCTCATCCTAAACCTTCTAAACCTTGGTTTAACACAGCTTGTTCTCGTGCTATACATGATAGAGAGGTGGACCACAAAAGGTACTTAAGCCTTTCATCACCAGAATCTCATGCACTTTATATTTCTGCTCGGAACCATGCCAAGTCTGTTCTCCAACTAGCCAAAAACTCTTTCATTAACAGAAAATGTCAAAACCTTTCAAGATCTAACTCCCCTCGTGATTTCTGGCATCTAGCCAATAACTTTGCTTCTTCTTTCCCTCCTCAATTTCAACCAGATGGCACCACTGCTATCACATCTATTTCTAAAGCTGAACTCTTCGCTCAAACCTTTGCTAAAAACACTACCTTGGACGATTCTGGGCTTGTTCCTTCCTCTCCTCCACCCTCCGACTATTTCATGCCACGTATTAAAATTCTTCGCAATGATGTTTTCCATGCCCTCGCTGGCCTAAGCCCTCGAAAGGCTTATGGACCTGATGGGGTCCCTCTTATTGTTCTCCGAAACTGTGCCTCCGTGCTTGCACCTTGCCTAGTCCAACTTTTTCAGCTCTGTCTGTCAACATTCGCTCTGTCTGTCAAGATTCGCTCTCTCGCGCAAAAAATGCGCGAGAGAGCGAATGAGTGAATGTGAATCAGTATAAGAGAGAGAGAGAGAGAGAGAGAGAGAGAGAGAGAGAGAGAGAGAGAGAGAGAGAGAGAGAGAGAGAGAGAGAGAGAGAGAGAGAGAGAGAGAGAGAGAGAGAGAACTAAATTAACCTAACCCAACCTAACCTAAACTAACCTAACCTAAACTGACCTGACCTAACCTAACCGCAGTAGAGATGCTTGTACACCCCAAAGGATGAGAGCAACTGAAAACTCACCAACAGTGACGAGCGCACTGCTCTGTGGTCTAGCGACTGGCAGGGCAGCAATATTCCACGCATGCACGTGGGATCCCTTTTGTTCCTGGATTTGTAAAGGTCCCGTGTTTGACGCTACACCGGTATAAGTTCACTTGATGTTTATTCAGAACACGGGATCAGCGCATGCATGAACAGTATGCCAGATGTACGGTTCGTTGTCTCTTTTGCGCTCTGCCGTTAAGGAGTGAACATCTCACTATCGTGGCAAAGCGTTAATCTAATCCCTGGGCACATCACTTCTACTCCACATACCCCTCACTTGAAATTAATATATTCAAATAGAAACCTTCTTAATTTGCAGCACGGGGGTCACACCACCTGCCAGGTCATTCTAATTAATTTCCGAGGGGGAAATTTACTCTCGTCACTGGCAGGTCCTCCGCTCACCAGCGCCTCCGCAGTCACTGGCGGGCATTCGAGCTTGACTTCGGCTGTGGCACAGCTCTCCACAGCATTAATTCCTTGATACAGCGCTTCCACTCCAAATACCGCTCACTTGAAATTAATATATTCAAATACCAACCTTCTCCATTTGTAGAACCTCATTTTTCACTAATTAATCCTATTTCCTTTTATATGCTTGAATTTTAGTGACTGTTTTTACTATACCACTAACGAACAATGGCAGATATCTGGGTCAGTAGCATAAAACTTAAGCATAAAACGAACACCGCCAGATATCTGGGTCAGTGGGGTCAATGTCAACGAACAATGCTAGACACAGTGGTCTGGGTCAGTGGGGTCAAGTCAGTACGCTCTGTAAATTAATTGAATTAATACATTAAAATACCTACCTTCTCATTTTTAACACTTAAGGTTTTGATGGTTCATCCCATTTCCTTTTTTATGTTTACTTTTAGTGATCTCTTAACATTATTACCGTACCTGTAATTTTGTTTTAATATAATTATTCTAATCTACACTCTTTGTTGCTTTTAAAGTTTTGTAGCGATGTCATAACCTAAACCAATCAATCAATCTTGGTTGTTTGCAGCGGCGCGAGATGACCGCGATGTTGCGGCCTCAGCTTAAATCAATCAGTAGATTAATGCTAGATTAGTGCAATGTGTGTTCACAAAGTCATCTCTGCCTGTGCTTTATTGGAAATTTACTGATCCTACAGGCGTTAAGGAGGAACCCAAGGAAGGTTTTATGTAAAACGCTCAATAGTTTTAAGAGGGTAGCTTATTATACATTACTGACCAATAAATCTTTGTATCAGGATAGGTCGTAGCTGTACCATTCACCTACTGAACCATCTGGGAATCATCCACAACTTTTATGAAGAGTGTGTCTGCCAGACATGAAACTTAGTGAACATTAAGTCTGTTGCATAATAAAGTTTTTATATCACGAAATTTCTTAATCTTAAATTAGAATTGTGGATATGATTAAACCATACAATGAATTTTTAAGATGCCCTCTGAGTGGTAAAATAGACATCAATCTTGCTAGTGTGAAAGTTTCAGGTCACTATTTCATCTGTGTGTAATTCTTGTGTTAATAAACTTTGGGCTCTAAGCTCATTGGCCTGAACCAGGTGTCAAGATATAAAAGTGTGTGTGTGTGTGTGTGTGTGTGTGTGTGTGTGTGTGTGTGTGTGTGTGTGTGTGTGTGTGTGTGTGTGTGTATCATTAATGTGATGATCTAGAATACATTGCTGTGTCCTTTCGACCGTGTTATTTACCCAGGGAGTTTCATACTGTACCTGTTAATTTTCAGTGTATATGTACCTCCATCTATTAATATGGAAGTAGCAGATGAACTGTTGTCAAACCGCTTCAAGAAATTTGAAAATAGTAGCCATGAAAGTGTTTAAATTACTGGCTGTAATTTTCACGACCAAATAACTTCCTACGAGCAATACATTAAATGCACGACCCGAGGAAAGAACACACTAGACCTTATGTTTTGCATGTAAAAGACACCTACCCTGTTGTGAAGAAAACCCCACTTGGAAGTTCTGATCATAACATGTTACATTTTATTCTCACATACAGACTGGCGAGGTGGAGTAGGGAACATCTATGAAGTGATCTGACGTTTAGAGTCCAGAAATGCGTACTTGTCATTACTATTCTTTGTTCATCGCTGCAGAGAACTGCCCTGGTAGGATCTGGCCGAAGTTAAGTTCTACTGGACTTGCAAATCTTATTTTGTTGTGATTCGAAGGGCGAGCATCACAAGAGTCAACGGTTAAGGATGAGTTTTCAGGGCGTCCTTGAGGTGGCGATGAAAGCCTTCAACCATATCTTTAGCCTGTGGATGGTAAGCAGTCCTCCTGCCATAGGTGGGATTCGAACTGGGCACCGCGGTCAGTTATGACTGTGTTAGGTGCGCCAAAGTGAGAGACCCATCCTCAGAGACATGCTGAAGCTGTCGATTCTGCAGAGATGTCAGGCATTGGAGTTGCAATGCCTGAAATAATCAGTGCTAGTTAGCAAATACCTGTGTCCTCTAGATGGAGGCCAAGGACCTAGAATATCCACATGAACCGTCTGAAACCTACATCTTGGTAAAGGAAAGGGTTGCAATGGAGCCTTCACATGACGATGAACCTTTAATGCCTAACAGGAGATACATTGCTGGGTCCAAGAGCGAATCTGAGGTCGCACCACAGGACGAGTTGAGTCGTCGTGTGGCTTTGACTCCAGGATGACTCTTCCTGACACTTCGCACCACACCTGAAGGGATGTACCAGAAACCTGGAAGGGATGAAGCTCTAAAGACATAGGATTTCTTCTAAACTCAACTAGGTCGTCGTCGGTCTCTTGCGCGTTAGTGATTTGTTGGTACTCAAGCAGCGGTGGGTAATGAGTCATGGCAGTGATGGAGCGCAACAGAGCGTCGACCACAGGATTCTCCACTCCCCTAATATGACAAATGTCAGTCGTGAATTCAGAGATATATGAAAGCTGTCGCTGCACTCGTGGAGTGTAGGTGTCTGAAGGGCGTGTCATAGCAAATGTTCAGGATTTATTATCACAGAGGATGTAAAACTGCCTACCCTTCAGAAGGTGTTTTAAGTGTTGCACAGCTATGTATATTGCCAGCAGCTCTCGGTCAAACGCAGCATATTTGATTTGGGCAGCATGGTGGCGTTTAGAGTAGAAACCGATTGGAGATACCTCGCCTTTGCTGGTCTGCTGCAGTACCGCGCCGACAGCTGTAGAAGAGGCGTCAGTGGTCAGAAACAGTTGTGCTTCAGGATCCGGATAAGTAAGGTGAGGAAACCGAGCTATTTCTTCTTTAATGGTAGCGAAAGTAGCTGCAGCCTCTTGCGTCCATTTAAGCATAAATGTAGATCTGTGGGGAAGACCTTTCAGGAGATTATGGAATAGGTGTGACTTCTCTGCAGCTTTGGGGATGAAGCTTTCTCGCTGAAGTTAGCTGTGGAATCTGACGAATAATTTCTACTTTTTGTAGCAGGGGAAATAACTTCCTTACTAATTTCATGTCCAAGAAAATCCACTGCCCCTACTCCAAAAACACACTTAGCTGGATGAATCTTGATATTGTTGTCTCAAAGGCGTGTCAGCAGATGCCGAAGGTTAGTGCGATGTTTCTTCCTACTGTTTGATGCCACAAGAATGTCGTCGATGCACACCGTTGCAAATCTCATGTCGCGCAAAATATGATCCATGTGTCGTTGGAAGGTCTGTGCAGCATTACGTAAACCAAAATTCATAAATAAATAATCCAAATGTTGTGGCGTCAGCTGTTTTAGGTATGTCTGGTGGGTGCACTGGTATCTGATGGAAGGCCCTCACTAAATCAATTTTTGAAAAAAAAAAAATAGTTTGTCCTTTTAACTTCAGATGGAAATCTTGAATATGTGGGATTGGATATCTATCTGGCACCGTGACTTTGTTCAGTGCTCTGTAGTCCCCACATGCACGCCACTCCTTACCTGAAGGCTTTGGCACCATATGAGGAGGAGACGCCCAACAACTCTCGGATGCTTGTATAATTCCATCCTTTAGTAGGGAATCGAACTCTGCCTTTGCGGCACGGAGGCTGCCGAGCGAAGACTGATGGGCCAGTTGTCTCAGTGTGGTGGTGTACGGCGTGGGAAGTGGTTTCTCGCTGCTGGAGAGGCTCTGTGAGCGTAGGAAATTGCTGAAGGAGGGCTGCATATTCTGTATTGTCATGAATCAGGATAGTCAACGGACTCTCACACCTGGAAACAATGCCTATAATGGTAGTATGTGATGACTGTTGTCTTACACACCGATGGCCAGGGCCAACGATTAGATCATATATTAGAAAGTCAGGGTTGTATTCACCTGCCCCCAAGGTACTCGTTTCCCGACCATTGACATGGCGAGTGAGGGTGGGTTTAGTTAGACTCGTCGCAGACCGGGTCGAACGTTGTAATGTTACAACAAAAGATCGCCTTAGTCCTCTTTAATCCTTTCACTGCTATTTGGTGGATCCTTCCTCGCTCGTTAACTATTGGGAGACATGTTTTCTTGCTCTGCTGCCATCTGTAACCATTAAACAGGCTACAAATTGCGTAATCTATTTTCCTTTCTTTTCTTTTCCTTGTAGATGTTTATAAAGATTTCATACATTGTTTCTAGTGTTGTGAATTGTTGCATATCGCAGTGAAAAGATTAAAGCCTAATTTGGCTAGGAAGGTTGGGTTATGTTACAACAAAGGATTGTCTTAGTCCTTTTTAAACCCCCAATTTGGTTAGAGAGGCTGGGTTATGTTGGTAAATAAATAAAAAAAATAAAATAAACAAATAAAAAAACCCAGGAAAAGAACTGAACAATGAAAATATGTAACTTTTCTTCAGAAAAGCAAAGGTGTTTCATGTAATGGAGGTTGTTCTGATACACTTCTCTTCAACAAACTTTTATTACAAGTTTGAATGGAATTAATTGATGGAATCTGAGGTATTGTGAGACGAATTTTGCCTACCAATTTTTTTAATCCCAGCCTGCCCATAAATGCACATCTATCTATCTAGCTAATTATATCTATACCATCTCTCTCTCTCTCTCTCTCTCTCTCTCTCTCTCTCTCTCTCTCTCTCTCTCTCTCTCTCTCTCTCTCTAGAACATTTTCTACTTAGAATTACACGTTCTTTCGCCTCTTTCAGTATTTGCAGAAACTCGCGTTACACCCTGTATATACAGTTCTGGAAGGTTTCCGCTGTGTCGCCGCTGCCACGTCCCCCTTACCAAGGACCCTCCCCTACCACCAACCATCACGGCAAGTGTCGCGTCGCCGTGATGGTTGCGGCGTGTGGTATGTTGCTATAAATGGCTCTGTGTTTTCAATATGTGGAGCTTTATCTCCGTTCTGATCACACTGTCGTGTTCACGAGTTTTCCTACTTAATGTAATAATATATTTCAGCATTCAATGATTAACTTTCGAAAATAGCGAGCATAAGTAAACATGTTACGTACATTTTTTTACATCTTTATAGTTTAATTCGTCGTAATACCAATTTCTTTTTTGTTTTGTCAAGTTTTTACAATATGTATCTTGATTCTATAGTCACTGCTGAGTCTGATATATATATCCCGTATATTAAATGAGTTATGGCAAATAATTCGTGCATTTTCCGAACTCGAGCTCCAGCTGTAGTGAGGAGGTGATAGTGGCGAGAGTTGTTAGACAGAAATTTCTGCTCACATGCCAAAAAATCGAAATATGCAAAATACGGCAAAAAAGGTAGGTCTGACGAAGAAATGTCATGAAATAAGAAAGATGAGCCGTCAAAAGTTACGTAGTAGGTATTTTCGAGCTTAAAATAGCAGTTTTTATATGAGATGGACACCAAAAAGAGCTCCTGACCAAATCATCGTTGTACCCTCCAGGGGCCAGCCGAAACATTGGGTTGTAAAGATGTGCAGTAACAAAATTAGAATCCTCTTTCTCCGCTCGGGGAATCATTAAGCATATTTTGTGGAGGTTTGTTAGTGAGTATAATGATCCACACCAGTTTATTCATCTGGGAGAAGTGTACAAATGCTGTCACGAAATAACGAGCCAGCTTAAAAAACTTCATTCTTACATTCGTGTAATTCATTATCGCTTTCAACACCATTCAATCTCACCTACTAATTGACAAATTGTTAACCGTGAATGTTAACAGTAATCTCATATTGTGGATACTAGACTGCCTCTTAAATTGGGAACAGTTTGTCAGCATATCTAACATCAATTTTGACATCATAGTTACAAGCACAGGAGCTCCCCAGGGATATGTGTTGTCACCTGTTCTTTTCAACATTTACACAAACGATTGTAAAAGTAAGTGTGGGGATTAAAGTAATGGTGCAATTCAGCTGACTAATATAAAGATGTTTAATATATTAGTGTATTAATTACTCATATTACTATGTATATATTTATACAATGTACTGCTATTAACTATGCTAAATACTATCTAAGCTATCGAATTACGTGGATAATGAACTTTGTAGAACCTATATTGATAAGATTGTGAACAGATTTGAAAATATATTTATGTTGTAGTTAGACGTAAATGATTTAGAAGTTGAAATAAATGAAGTAAAGTTTTTTTTTTTTTTTTTTTTTTTTTTTTTTTTTTTTTTTTTTTTTTTTTTTTAAAGAACAAACTCAATAAGTAAGAAAGTGGACATTGATAAACACAGACAAAATATTTTGTCATTGAAATTGGCAACACCCACGTACCCTCACTTTTAGTTCCACGAAAGCAAAGGTATTGCGTAGTAATCATCAGCAGGATGCCAGTTGTGTAACTTGACCAGCCTTGAGTTGTCGCTTCAGAGGTTTGCCAGTGCTGTTTTTGGGGATCTCCTCCACCACCCACACCCCGCCGGTCAGCTGCTTGAAGTCAGGAACGCAATCTGGCGACGTTAATTGCAGTTAATTGTGGGATGAAAAAAAGCAAAAATATAATAGAAATACTGACTGTGGGGGTACTGACATTCTCTCTCTCTCTCTCTCTCTCTCTCTCTCTCTCTCTCTCTCTCTCTCTCTCTCTCTCTCTCTCTCTCTCTCTCTCTCTCATATATATATATATATATATATATATATATATATATATATATATATATATATATATATATATATATATATATATATATATATATATATATATATATATATATATATATATACACACACACAGGGTGTAACGCGAGTTTCTGCAAATACTGAAAGAGGTGAAAGAACGTGTAATTCTATGTAGAAAATGTTATATACACATATGAATTTTCAAGGCTTTGTTTACCCGTCAGGAGTTGAAAATGTATGGGACTCGTGGGTGTGTTGTGAGTGTAGCTATGAGGTGACAGACAGACAGTTGTATTGTCGCAGCCTCGGAGGTGCCACTTGGTCAAATTATAAATGATTTAATCTTACTTTTTGCAAACTGTGGAATATTGCAATATCTTATAACAAGACAAATGGTATTAAAAGCATGTAATTCACCGATAAACATTATACAGCAACATTATTGCGGTGATTAAAAGTACACCTGTAAAATACTACGTGGCACCATCGAAGCGAGGAAGGCGGGGGGAGCGAGCCCGTGCGATCTTAGGACTAGTAAACAGGATAGAAAAAGAAATAAAGGGTTCAAGCTTGAAAAATTTAGGTTTGAGAAAAAGATAGGAAGGAATTGGATCTCAAATAGAGGGTGAAGATTGAGGCAACAAAGCTGACATAAAATTTAAGAACAATAGCATCAGACACGAAAATAATGAATCTGAGTATTCAAACCGTCGCAAGAAACCATGATCTGAATATATCATCTACCAAATTCATCCTCAGAGCATCGAGGGGATACTCACTCCGTGACGGCAGGGCGCAAATGAGGTATCAAACCATACATCTGGCATGCTGTTCACGCATACGCTGATCCCGAGTTCTGGATAGACCTCGAGGAAACCCACACCGGACATACGGGGTGCCCCCACAAAAAAAATAAATAAAAAAATAAATAAAATAAATAAATAAATAAATAAAGTAAATAAATAAATAAATAAATATATTTTTTTATTTATTCACTTCTTACGTTGTTTCACAAGATGTCTGTTTCTTTCTGGTTAGGATCGAGAAGCGTTTTTTTTTTCTTTTTTCCCGATGAGTATTATCAGTTTGGCTCAACTTTGACACTCTCAGTCAAGCAACGCTCGAAAATCGTAAAATTGCATCCAGAGACGAAATCATTAGTACACACTCAGCGAAAATATGGGAAACACTTTAGTCTTAGAAATGTCTCATCCATACCAGCAATCAAGAAAATTTTCAAACAATTTCAAAGACAGTGAACTCGCTAGAACTTAGATCGTGGAAATTCTGAAAGAAAATCTGCCGGCGCTCATAATGAGCATATCATTCGAGCTACACAGCAACCTTGGTAATTATGTTACTGTTAAAAATCAGATATTGAAAAAGACTTCCATATTTTGTTAATTTGTCATCTAAATTTCATTCTTCAGCATTTCATAGTTTTCATGTAATAAGTAATTAAGAAATTAATTTTTCATGGGGACACTGTATGAAGGTGTCAGGACGTCGTTATGACGTCACTTCCGTGAACAACATACACGAGACTGTAGAAGCTGTCATTACCAACCACGATAGCGATGATGATGAGGATTCGTTTCTTAATAGTGATGAGAAATATGCGTGCTGAGTAATATGTTTACATGATTTGCACACCTATCATGTTTTCTTTCCTTACATGTACGATACATGCCTGGGAATGACGTAGTGTTTCAGAAATTTTGACTACGATAGTAGTACGTACAGTAAACTAAACTTATAATAGGATTACAGCATAATAAAAGTTATTAATATAAATAGGAATTTTCAATAAAGAAATGAAAAAAAAAATCAGCTTAATGTAAACATTATAAGCTTATGTTGTGCTACATGTCGCGCGGTGACATCATCTCTCAGTAGTAGAAAGCATAACATTGGGGCGGAGCCTTGAAACCTATCGTGACGTCACAATGATGCGTCCGGGAGTTGAATAGGTCATACACGCGTAAATTTACACAAGGTGAATCCCTTTCTTATCTGCTTTTATTACTTGGCTATGGTGATCATATCTAGCTTAACACTTGTCCATCTATCACATGCGTTCTAACCTTCCTCAAGAGCCTTTGATAGGCTACCTTGTCGAAAGCCTTACTAAAGTATATCATAACTATTCTCATCTACTTTACCATAAAAAAAACAAAACAACAGGTTCATAAAAGCATAACTTCCCCCTTCATGAAGCCATGCTGTGACTCAAGCTTATCTTCAAGTAAATGATCCCTAATATTCCTCGCAATTACTGACTGCATTATTTATCCTAAAATTTAGGTAAAGCTAACAGGTCAGTAGTTCACTATTGACGTTTTATCTCCTTTCTTAAAGATGAGGTTTACATTCGTTTGCCTCCACATTACTGGCACTTTTCCTGAATCTACTGATTTCTTAAGCATTAACTGGTGGTTCACTAATATGCATTATCTTAATACACCATTATGAATGATACATAGCTGATGAATTTTTAAAACATTTGTAACATAATTTCATTTCGTATTTTCTGCAACTGCCTTTTTCTATACAAATGAAAATTCATTGAATATTTTACATGCGCCATTATAAACATCAATGATATGTCTTGCCTCACCATTGACAAACCGATGGAGGACCTCAGGTTGGACGGGAGCTTCAGGCTCCAGCACCACGAATGCCCGCGGCACCTCCTCAAAGTCATCCTGACACACGCCAATCACTGCAGCTTCAGCCACATGTGGGTGTTGTAGCAGCAAATCCTCCAGTTCAGACGGCTGTACCTGCAAATTATTGCTAAGAGGTTGGAATCTCTCTCTCTCTCTCTCTCTCTCTCTCTCTCTCTCTCTCTCTCTCTCTCTCTCTCTCTCTCTCTCTCTCTTTCTCTCTCTCTCTCTCTTAAAAGAAAATTTTATGATGAAAATAACACATACACAAAAATAAACTTGGTTGATAAAATAAAAATAAAAAAAATTATCACTTTCATTTTATTTATTTATTCATTTATTTTTTCCTCACCTGGAAAGATGACTTAGCCTTGATGAGGTCTTTAATTCTGTCGGTCAAGTAGATCAATCCCTGGCTGTCGTAATAGCCGTAATCACCCGTGTGAACCCAACCTTCGGCATCTATCATGGAGGAGGTAGCAGCCGAGTTGTTAGCGTAGCCGATCATTGTGGTGGGGCTCCGCACACATATTTCTCCAGGCTCATCAGTCCCCAAGAGCTGCCCGCTACTTGGGTCCACTACCTGCAGGTGTTAACTTCATTAATTCTATTCTGATATCATTTTAGTTGTTTTGAACATTTTGTAGCGGCGCCATATGACCATGACGTTGCGGTGCCTTCCCTTTTTTTCTTAAACATTCAGTCATTCAATCATTCTGATGAACAACTCACACACACACACACATACACACACACACACACACACACACACACACACACACACACACACACACACACACAGTATTCAATAATCATTTCACTTATTTAACTGTAAGATCTTTTCAACAATCTATTGAATATGGAAAAAACTGTATACCTTAACTTCGAAGAAGGGCAAGACTTTTCCAATACAAAGGCTTTTCCAGTCCTGTGTAACAATGCAGCCGATACCAAAGCAGGCAACTTCCGTCATTCCCCATAAGTTGTATACTAATGCCTCCACCTGAAGTAAAAATAAAAGTTAACAGAATGCTTATTAACTGTTGTTTATCTTCATCATATGTCTAGTACAGGATTATCATTTCCTGTCACATTCTACCCACCGATCTTCAACCTTATTTCAGTTCCAGCATCCTGGTTAAGCTGTTGCTTCGCTGATTAAACTGATAAGAAGCTAAGCGATCTGCACATTCACGTAACCCAGCCCATTATAGTAATCCACGCCTGCAGCCCACTCATGGAGATACTCACTTCTTTATTGCTTTCGATAACAAAAATAACATTTCTTTATGTAGCAGGAAAAAATTATTCACCAAAACACCGAACCGAAGCATCTTCCAGTTCCAGGCGTTTCTTTGTAAACACGTTCATTAAATGTCTGTGGTGTTGCCCCACAGTACATTTGTCAGTTCACTCGTACAATTCTTTGCTGTCAAATTGTTGATTCCAACAATACAGAATTGCATTTCACCATCAAACATAGATATCAGCAAGGATATTTATCCCTACGATCCAATTTGTAAACTATGTAAATTTGCAAGAACACATACTTTAAACATAACAAGTTGGTAAGGTGTGGCATCAAGACACCATTCCAAAGCGTAGAAGCCTGGGGATCTGTGGCGATCAACTACATCTCCAAGATTACCTTCACGACAAAACACAGCGCGTGGTAGTCAATGACCACACATCTGAAGAACACCCTGAAGGAATGCAGGCATCCCTTAAGGTAGTGTACTCTGACATTTATTCTGGAACGCGCAATTCAATGATATCCACGGTAATCCTTCCAAGAGTTAAGACTTAAGAGCGAGGGCTTGGAAAACATCATTGTGAACGACCTTATTGGGAGCCATGATAATAGAAAGAGAGAAGGAAGCCCTGAATTAACCAAGGTAGAGTTTTTACCAAAGTTTTGAACGAAGACTTCAGCTTTAGAGGTAAATGAAATGTCAGTGGTGCCATTAGGTTGAAATAGTTGTGGTAGACGTTTTTGGGTATGGTCTGACCATTTTGAATTGAGCGTTTGCGCGTTGCCCTTTCCAGGGGTTCCCCGGCCTGTGACGCTGCAACACTTACACCAAGACACAATTTATGTCAGGTGCTTCCTACCTCAGAATTATATGATGTCGTAGTATATATATACATTGTGATGCTCTAAAAAGGCAAGTTAGTGTAATATATGTTTTTTTTTTTTTTTTAATGATACCTGCATAATTTTTTTTTTTTTTTTTTTTTTTTTTTTTTTTTGGCAGACACTACAACGTTTCCTCCTACCGTTGTCACTTCTCATGGGTGATCGAGTGAGGTCACACGATCAGACTGACCATGTTAATCCATAGGTCATTTCCTCTCGCGCCGCCAGCGAGGATGGAAACTACATCTCCTGCTCGTTTTCGTCACCTCCACAGCCGAGAAAAAGAGCTTATTTACTCTGTAAATGAGTATTTTTTGAAAGAAAGGGCTAATAGGGGGCCATTACTTGATCCCTCAAGAGCTGCTGCCCGAACAGCAAAAGCCACCAACGTGAGTGAGGCAACAGTTAGAAGAATTTGTTCATCTGCCAATGAAGCTCACATGACACAGAGGCCACCAACACATCCTGTGTTCTCCTCCTTAACAAAGGGTTGTGAAGTTACCACCCCACCACAACCTTTCTGAGTTCATTAAATGACAACATTATTGCGGTGATTAAAAATACTCCTGTAAAATGCTATTTGATATCACTGAACTGAGGGAGGAGATGGTGGGGGGACAGAAAATGAGTCCGAGCGATCTTGGAAACAGCTGAGTGATGATGCCACGTATCATTTTACAGGAGTACTTCTAATTACCGCGTGTAATGCTTATCGGTAAATTACATGCTTTTTAATACCATTTGTCTTGTTATAAGATACTGTAATATTCCACAGCTTTCAAAAAATAAGATTAAACCATTCGTAATTTGACCAAGTGGCACCTCCGAGGCCGCGACATCGCAACTGTCTGTCCGTCACCTCATAGCTACACCGCGAGTCCCATACATTTTCAACTCTGACGAGTAAACAAAGCCTTAAAATGCATTTGTGTATAGAATATTTTCTACTTAGAATTACACGTTCTTTCACCTCTTTCAGTATTTCCAGAAACTCGTGTTGCACCCTGTACATACAGCGAGAATAAAGAGCAGAGAAATAGCGAGAAAAAGAGAGAAAAGAAAGCGAGAGACTGCTAAGCCTGGCGCGTCTGTGGCCACAAAGTTCTGTAGGCTAATATATATATATATATATATATATATATATATATATATATATATATATATATATATATATATATATATATATATATATATATATATATATATATATATATATATATATATATATATATATATATATATATATATATATATATATATATAATTTTCCTTATTAAAATGTTATTGTCGCATAGTGAGCGGGCCTGTGTGACATGGAGAAAGAGAGAGAGAGAGAGAGAGAGAGAGAGAGAGAGAGAGAGAGAGAGAGAGAGAGAGAGAGAGAGGCAGACAGTAGCAGTAGGCATCTGCCGAAACGATAATTACCTCCTGTGAAGTCTAAAGCACTGGATCAGGGGGAGCTGTGAACTTATCATTAAACCCAGCTGTGATCTCACTGAACGTTTGTTTCTCTTTATATGTCTCACAACACAAGGGGGTAGTCACAGTCTGCCCTCTAAATACAACTCTCTCCCTTCACACAAAACTACAAGTACCTAATTAGACACACACCCTTCACTCAAAAATCAGAATTATCATGGCGATTCCTACACCAGCCTCGGAACTGCTCTGAGATCGGACTGCTCTTCTGGTATCGACTTTAAGTGTCTTGACACCCCCGTCAACTTTTCCTTTATTAATTTCTGTAACATTCGTGGTCTTAGATCTAATTTTCAACCTGTAGAAAACCACCTTTCCTATACTACACCTCATCTTCTTTTCCTTACTGAAACGCATGTGTCTGAGGCAACCGACAGTAGCTCCTTTCCTGTTTCCTCCTACTTTCTCTATCCTCATTTTTAATTCACTCTCAAACTCAAGTCTCTCTCAAACTAAATTTATCTGTGCTTTATACCTCTCACCTAACTCCTCTGATAATAAGAAATTCTTTAACTGGTTAACTTACAGAGTGGAGCACATTCCATTTTGCTGAGCTATCCTTTCTTGAAGACTTCAATGTTCACCACCAGCTTTGGCTTTCCTCTCTCTTTATTGACCATCCTGGTGAACTAGCCTTTAACTTTGCTATCCTCCACGACCTAGAGCAATTGGTGCAACATCCTACTCGTATTCCTGACCGTCTTGGACATACGCCCAACATTCTTGACCTTTTCATAATCTCTAATCATTCTGCTTATGCTGTTACCCTATTTTCTCTATTGGGTGTCTCTGATCACAATCTCATATCTGTATCTCGTCCTATTGCTCGAATCCCTCCTCAAGATTTTTCTAAATGGAGGTGCCTCTGGTGTTTAGCCTCTGCTAGTTGGGGGGACCTGAGGAGGTATTTTGCTTATTTTCCTTGGAATGACTACTGCTTCCATGTCAGAGACACATCTCTGTGTGCCGAGTGCATAACAAAGGTGATAGGGTCGGAAATGGAGGCGTACATTCCTCACTCTTTTTCTCGACTTAAACATTCCAAACTTTGGTTTAACACAGCCTATGCTCGTGCTATACATGATAGAGAGGTGGTCCACAAAAGGTACTTGAACTTTATATTTCTGCCCAGAACTATGCCAAGTCTGTTCTCCAACTAGCCAAAAATTCCTTCATTAATAGAAAGTGTCAAAATCTTTCAAGATCTAACTCATCTCGTGACTTCTGGCACCAAGCCAAAAACATTTCCAATAACTTTGCTTCTTTATTTCAACCAGATTGCACCGCTGCTTTCACATCTATTTATAAAGCTGAACTCTTCGCTCAAACCTTTGCTAAAAGCTCTACCTTGGACGATTCAGGGCTTGTTCCTCCCTCTCCACCCTCTGACTACTTTATGCTACCTATTAAAATTCTTCGCAATATTATTTTCCATGCCCTCGCTGGCCTAAATCCTCGGAAGGCGTATGGACCTGATGGGGTCCCTCATATTATTCTCTGAAACTGCGCCTTCGTGCTTGCACCTTGCCTACTCAAACTCTTTCAACTCTGTCAGTCAACATTTACCTTCTTGTTGGAAGTTTGCCTACATTCAGCCTGTTCCTAAAACTAATCTCTCAAACTACCGTGCTATTGCTTTAATTTTCTGCCTATCTAACGTTTTTTAATCTATCCTCAACAGGAAGATTTTTAAATATCTATCACTTCATAACCTTCTATCTGATCATCAGTATGCGTTCCATCAAGGCTGCTCTACTGGTGATCTGGCTTTCTTTACTGAATCTTGTTCATCCTCTTTTAGAGATTTTGGTGAAACTTTTGCTGTTGCCTTAGACATCAAAAACTTTTGATAGAATCTGGCACAAAGCTTTGATTTCCAAACTACCCTCCTACGGCTTCTATCTCTCCTTCTCTCCGAAACTTCATCTCAAGTTTCCTTTCTGACCGTTCTATTGCTGTTAGCTGTGGTAGACGGTCATTCATCAATGATCTTCTAAACCAAACTTCTTGTCCTATCGACTCCTATGCCGGTGATACCATCCTGCATTTCTCCACATCTTTTCCTAGACGTCCAACCCTTCAGGAAGTAAACAGTTCATGCAAGGAAGCTACAAAACGCATAAGTTCTGATCTCTTTAAAATTTTTGATTGGATAGAGCAAACTTGGTATTGTTCAATGCCTCAAAAACTGAATTCCTCCACCAATTCAACACAACCTTCCAGACAATTATCCTCTCTTCTTAAACGACACTCAACTGTCCCTCTTTTCTACATTGAACATCCTCGGTCTGTCCTTTCCTTATAATCTAAACTGGAAACTTCACATCTCATCTCTAGCTAAAACAGCTTCCATGAAGTTAGGAGGTTCTGAGACATCTCCTCCAGTTTTTCTCATCCCCCAAGCTCCTAACTCTGTACAAGAGCCTTATCCGTGTATGTATGGAGTATGCTTCACATGTCTGGGGGGTTCCATTCATACCGCTCTTTTAGACAGGGTGGAATCTAAAGCTTTTCGTCTCATCAACTGCTCTTCTCCAACTGATTGTCTTCAGCCTCTTTCTCATCACCGTAATATTATATCTCTTAATATCTTTTACTGTTATTTTCATGCTAACTGCTCTTCTGATTTTGCTAATTGCATGCCTCCTCTCCTCCCACGGCCTCGCTGCACAAGATTTTCTTCTTTCTCTCATCCTTATTCTGTCCATCTCTCTAATGCAAGAGTTAACCGGTATTCTCAGTCATTCGTCTCTTTCTTTGGTAAACTCTGGAACGCCCTGCCTGCTTCTGTATTTTCACCTTCTTATGATTTAAACTCTTTCAATTTCAAGACAATTATCATTCAATTTTCTACTACCGGTTCGGACCCTATTCGGGGACCGACATCTAGGTGTTTTTTTTTTTTTTTTTTTTTTTTTTTTGATGCCGTTGGCCGGTGTCCCTCCTAAATAAATAAAAAAAAAAAAGCATTAGTATTAGTATTGGTAGCAGTTAATGAGGAGTCAGTCACATGCGATGTCACTGCAAGGGGCAGAGCTAGCCTTCCCAGGACGGAATCAAGTACTTTTCGAAGTAATACGGCCTGTGTGGCAGTATAAAATGTCCGTGACACTTGTTCATGGAGCGGAATGCAGTGAGGAGGTCTAAAAGCGTCCGAGTGGAAGGTTGTATGTAAGCGGGCGATGTTGTTCAGTATGATAAACTATGATATTTTGAATCACTCAGCACGATGCCTTGTATGAAGTTCGATTTTATAATTACACGTTATCCTAATACTCAAACATTTACGTTAACGCTAATAATAGTGTATCACAAATATTATAATGTTACAAGATCACTGAGTACCAGAAATATTTCGATGCTATTAAGGAAATATTAAAAGATTGCGGCTGATGTTCGTCATCGTTCGGTTGTAGCTAATTATCATTTCTCTTTTTCACTTCTTAAATATTACCATTGTATTGATTTCAAACAGTTTTTAAGACACCTTTCCTATTCATGAGGGTATAAACCTAACCAAACCTAGTTCTAATTTAACCTAGTCTAATGTTACAAAGTTATTTATCTATTATTATTATTATTGTAACGATTTCAAACAATTTTTAAGACTCATTTTTCCTATTCATGAGAGTCTAAACCTGGCCCAACCTAATCCTAACCTAACTTAACCTAGCCTAAACCAGTTTAGCGTGTTCAAGAGTCGGACACCGGCCAGGTGTAAATGGGTGATGCAACGCACGTCTGGCAATCAACACGGGATTCGGACACCCCGGACATTTTATTCTGCCACATCAGGTTGGCTGACGCGTCTGTTTTTTGTGTGCGGCGCATGGTTGCCAGTTCTGTCCCTTTTTTGAGATCCGGCTATCCTCGAGTTTTCACACACACACACACACACACACACACACACACACACACACACACACACACACACACACACACACACACACAAAGAAAAAAAAAAGTGAAATCTGTCCTTTTCTGTCCTATTTACACAATGTGTGCTAGATTATTTAATATGAAATAAACATTTCAGTATTAAACCATACATGATCTGCGTAGAGTATGTGTAAATGGCCCAAAACAAGATAGGTGCGTTTAAAACTCGTCCCTCGGGTACCAGCCAGATATGTCAGCAGGCCCTCGCGTATCACTTTAGCGGCGAAGCTCAGGCAGTGTCGAGATTCCCCCTTGTCTGGCCATCGGATCCTGATGCGAAAGAATTATCCAAACAAGAGTGTGTGATTTTGTGTAATCTTCATATATTGACCACAAACGTTAACGATGGAAATAAAGAAGCCCCGCCGCCAACCGCATCTCAGTGAACTGTAAGCCACATCAAGTAACTTGGTGCATTTTGGTGTCATTGTTTGATCATTGGGTCTCGATGCGGGAAATATCTTCAAACGTGTGTCGTTTCCGTTTATTAAACACAAACCTTGGCGATGAAAGTGCAAAGCGCGCGTCAAAAAAAAAAAAATAATAATTAATTAATTAATTAATTAATTAATTAATTAATTAATTAATAAATAAAATGAAAAAAATAATAATAAATAAAAAACAAAATAAATAATAATAATAATAACAATAATAATAATAATAATAATAATAATAATAATAATAATAATAATAAAACTGCAACAAGCTTTTTGTGCATGAATCGGCTACTGCAGATCCAGTGTTCTCAATTTTGTTTTTGTTTTTCTTATTCCTTCCTTGTGCCATATGAATCTAGTAGTCTGATACATCCCTCTATTTTAATTATTTGCTTATTCTTTCTTTATATCATATGTGACCCACTGTGCTTCCTTCTTTTCCTTTTTGTCTTTAGATAAATCGTCGTTCCTTCTATCGTTTCCTTTCTTTAAAGATATTTATTTTTCTGTACATCAACATTATATTTATATTTATGTTTGGATGCCAAGTATTTTTCCAAGAAAGAACAGTTTTCACTGCTTTCTTAGGTATTATACCTGTTGGCCAGAGTTTGATGCAATTAGCGATTTTTTCAAATCAAACAACATTAACATTGGTTTGGTTGGGATTGGATGGTGTGGATATGTAATGTATCATGCTTCATACTGTACCTCCATTTACTCGTACTGTACGCTTGGCAACCCTGTAATCCTCAGTCTGGCTGGTGCTTCCGAGGTAGCCACCTGCTCAGGGTCTGCCACGGCATTATTCGTTTGTTCCTGACCTTAATATAGAAATCACAGTCTGTACATGTTTCTATAAAGAATCTGCAACTTCCTGGCTGTCCTGTCCCGACAGCTACTCCACATAACATGGCACAGTGAGTATTATGAGCCAAGGAACTTTTCTTTTTTTTTTTGCCACAGCCTCGCGGACTGCAGCGCTCCCTATTCCTGGTGTGCCTCCAGTGTTATGTCACAAGGTTAAGCTCTAAGCGGGTGACTGCAGTATACTCTGGCGCTGGCCGCGCTGCCGACGAACGAGTTACCAGGTACTATCACACACACACACACACACACTGTCCTTTTCTCTAAGACCCAGCCTCTCATGGGTTTTTCTTTTGCTTGTGGGGGCACTTTCTGCCTGTTCACGGATCTCATAGATTACTATGTCGGATTCGCGTCTTTCGTCCGAGTGCGGAGACACCAAACAACAGCATTGAGTCATCAGACGACCACGGCACGCGGGAAGGCTTCCCCTTGGAGCCATCGCTACTCACCCCCCACCTGCCCCACTCTTTCCTGCCTCTCTCCCACCCAGCTCCTCACGCATGTCGGGATGACTGTTCTCAACTGTTCTCTCCCACTCAACACCTGCCGTCTTCATCCTACTCACCTGACCCACTTGTCAACACTCAGCCCTCTCGCCCCAGCCTATCACCCTGCATTCGCCGGTCTCGCAGCGACTCCGCCCGCCGTGACAGCTGTTGTTATAGTCGCTACGACACCTGTCACTGCAGCTGCCGTTACAGCGGCCGCTACAGTCGCAACTCTACCCACTGCCACAGTTGTTACTACAGTCGTTACTCCAGCTGCCGCCACGGTTGCCACTACAGCCGCTACACTACCCACCATCATGACTGTAACTCCTACGTCTACAGTTCGGCCCCCTACGGGCAAACCTGTGGCTCAGAGTCCGTCCATCCTGCAAGGCGACGCCACCTACCAGACGTTCAGGCAATGGCGCCGCCGGTGGCATGATTTCTCAGTCATGATCGACCTGTAGCGACTCCCCAGGGAAAAGCAACTGATCCAGCTACGGATGTCCGTTTTCTTGGAGGTCCAAAGGACTCTAGAACACATTCTCGGGATCGCACCTAACACCCAGTTAGCGGTGAAAGATGTCTTCGACGTGTTGCAGTCCCACTTCAAAACTCAACGAAACGAGGATCTACGCCGCCGTGAACTCCCGTGTTGCAAACAGGCGGCCGGCAAGTCTTTTTCTGACTTCTATGTCCGTCTGAAGAACCTAGCTGAAGAGGTCGACTTTTGCTCAGGCGATCTAGTGACTTGTGCTTAGACCCAGCTGAAGATGGTTTTGCTTATGGGCATCAGAGAGGAGGAACTAATTCAACGTCTCATCTCTCTGGACACAGGAGCACCTCTCCAGGACGTGGTTACCTGCTGCCGCTCATATGAAGCTCCCCGGAACACAAAATCCGCCATCCAGTCGTCGCCAAGTTAGCTGTGCTCCATCTCCGCTTACAAGCAAGGGAAACGACGCGACAAGGCCATCTCCTCACTTCAGCAGGTGCCTTTAGGACAGCGAGGGAAGCCCCCAGCCGTTGAGGCGACCCAGTCCTGCCAGTGTTGCTCCCGCCGGCACGCGCCTGATCAGTGCCCTGCCGCCGACGGTACCTGCAACAACTGAGGACGCAAGGGTCATTGGGCAAGGACTTCCAGGTGCCCTGCCAAGGAAGTCCAGTGTCGCTCCTTCAAGAAGACTGGACATTACGACAGGTGCTGCCGAGCGAAAAAGACGGATCACAGCCAGAAAACTAGTTCCTGCCGCCGTGTGACTCCCGGTCGAGCGTCTAACGCCATGATTCCCAAGCCCGTGTGTATTTACCTAACGCATGGAGGATCCACTTCACATCTCCAGATGCCGCCAGACACTGGCGCGGACGTCACCGTTATCGGCCAGCGACACCTCGGCATGCTACAGATCCCCAGGAGCAGGCTACAACCTCTACCTCCCGTGCACACGTTGACGGCGGATGGTTCAGAGATGGCACCTGCCCTGGGATGCTTCCAAGCCATCTTACGGCTCGGACAGAGGTCTTGTGTCGTCCGGATTCAAGTACACGAAGGCGTCCAGATCCCACTCCTCTCCTATGGCCACTGCAAGGAACTGGCTATCATCTCACAGGAGTTCCCGAAGCCAATTCACAAGGTCAAGCATGTTAACCGGTGTGACGACAACCCCTCCAGGCCCTTTGAGTCCGTCTCCGCAAACTTCACACTCGCTGGGAAGTTCTTCCTCGTCACTCTGGACTCCAGTTGTCCAGTGTGGGGGGACACCACCGCCTCGCGCATCATCCAGATGTTCTGCCACTACTTCCGGAAGGTGGGTGTTCTCCTCCGCCTACGTACCGATGGCGGTTCCCATTCCGCCAGCGCCGACTTCCAGAATTTCATGGAGCGCTGGGGTGTCCACCACGTAGTGAACTCGCCGCACTATCCCCAGTCTAACGGCCACGCTGAGGCGGGTGTCAAGTCAGTGAAGCACCTTATCCTGAAGACAGCCCCCTCCGGCAACATCGACACAGAAGAGTTCGCCAGAGGTCTTCTGGAGCCACGCAACGCTCCCAACTTCACAGGATGATCCCCTGCGCAACATATGTATGGCCGCCCTCTTCGCTCCTGCGTCCCTGCCCACCCGGAATCCTCCGCGGACTGGCAGGCTAAGACGGGAGATCTGCGACCGTCGCCCTGCCGCCCGAGCTGCCCAGGTGCAGGCTTTCTATGACCAGCACGCCCGAATCCTCCCTAAGCAAAGAATTGGGGCCACAGTCCGTATCCTGGACCCGACGTTTCTCCGCTGGGACAAGGTTGGCGTGGTCATGAGCTGCAGCAGGAACAGGGACTACGAGGTACGTCTCCCTAGCGGACGCGTCTGGCAACGCAACCGCCGTTTCCTGCGACCAGTGACACCCAGCAGTGACGACCCCTTCCCCCACATCCCTGTGGTCCCTTGCTTGGACGAGAAAAGTATGTCCAGTTCAGTTACTACCCCAGTAATTCCACGTCGTTCCCAGGGGCTCAGAGAAAAGAGTTCCGCTTGAGACAGTGCTACAAGAGTGGAGGGAGTTGTTGATATGTAAAGTGCCGTACCATCTTTCATATTGTACCTCCATTTATTGTACGCTTGGCAACCCTGTAATCCTCAGTCTGGCTGGTGCTTCCGAGATAGCCATGCCCTCAGGGTCTGTCATTGTATTATTCGTTTGTTCCTGGCCTTATTATAGAAACCACAATCTGTACGTGTTTCTATAAAGAACCTACAACTTCCTGGCTGTCCTGTTCCAAGCGCTACCCCACATAACAGATAGTGCAAATAATCTAGCTGGTGAGCACAATTCAAATATATCAATCGAGATATCAAATCCATTAAATGCACGTCACAGTCTGGCCTTGTGTGTTGAAAAGTGTTTAACTCTTGGCCATATAACCAGAGCTACGTGATAACTGAAATATCACACTGGTTCAGTGTAAGGTTTTTGCAGAGAAGATTACAAGAACATCTATGCAACTATAAAAAAAAATAGTAACAAATCATGAGCAGTTTGTCAACCCAGGTAAAACACATGGGCTTTTAAGAGAAAAATGCATTTAACAGATTTTAATTGGATGGGAAGAAATGAAGGCATATTTTTCCTCAGTGGTTGACAAAACTATACTGCCAGACTACTGAAAAAAATGCTTCTTGATAAAAGTAACAGACTTTACCAAACTTTTTTTGCCTGCCCTATCTTCTAAATTTTGAAATTATTAATGCTGCTTTTCAAGCTTCACATCCAAATCCCACAAAATTATTTGCAGAACTGAAGGAAATACGGAAGTTTTTGCTCCAAAAAGTTTACAGAGATTACCGCCAGCGGCAGCTGCATTAGGTTACTCAGCAATGAGAAACTTGGAGACAAATTTGAGTATGATCTGAAATCTAGCACCATCAATTCTGAAAGGAGAGTAGCAATTAAACAGAGCTGTTGTGACCTCTTGCATGAGGCCATAAACCAGATTGATTAAAGGATTGACCAAACAACAATGAAAATGAACTATGTAAAGTATCTCATACCTGAAAAGTATGATCTTCCACTAGTAAGATTAGCAAGAGAAGGGGAAGAGCTGGCTCTAGCCTGTATATCGACCTTAGCAGGGCTGCTGCTGGCGCCCCTATATGTTGTCATATTCATTATTTTGCAGCAAGTTTTGGGACAAAATTCTATTGATTTAATAGATGATATAGTCTGCTTTAGAGCTTGTATTTTTTACGTACACTAGCAGAAATCTCAAGTACTCTATAAACAAACTTAATCTTTGTAGAAACTAATAAAGAACGCAGGGTTCCAGGAACATGGAAGAGGTAATTAACAGGAAAGTAAGTTGATGAAAATAGAGAAAATTAAGGGGAAAGAGGCGTGGGAAAGGAATGGTAAGAGGTAATGGGAGAGGAAGAGCAAGGTGGCATATGAGTGGAACCTTCGCCTAGACATGTGAAGCATACAATACCATAGTTTGGTCTGCCCCAATCAGAAAATTTAGAGAGATTAGAAGTAGGCGTTTCTGTGGCTTCCCTGTGTGAACTGTTTTCTTCCTGAAGGGTTGGATGTCTGTGTGAAAAAGTGCAGTGTTGTATAATCAACGTCGGAGTGGATAGGACAAGAAGTTTGGTTTAGGTCATTGATGAATAACAGGAAAAGAGTGGGTGACAGGACAGAACCCTGAAGGACAGCACTGTTCATAGATTTGATAGAAGAACAGTGACCGTCTAACATAGCAGCAAGAGAACGGTCAGAAAGGAAACTTAAGATGAAGTTGCAGAGAGAAGGATAGAAGCCATACGAGGGTAGTTTGGAAATCAAAGCTTTGTGCCAAACTCCATCAATAGCTTTTGATATGTCTTAGGCAACAGCAAAATCTCTAAAAGAGGATAACCAAGACTCAGTAAGGAAAGCCAGAAGATCACCAGTAGAGCGGCCTTGACGGAACCCATACTGGCGATCAGATAGAAGGTTGTCAAGTGATAGATGTTTAAGAATCTTCCTGTTGAGGATATATTAATAAACTTTAGATAGACAGGAGATTAAAGGACGGTAGTTTGAGGCATTAAAACGGGCACCATTTTTAAGAATAGGCTGAATGTAGGCAAACTTACAGTAAGAAGGAAAGGTAGATATTGACAGACTGAGTATGACTAGGCAAGGTGCAAGCACGGAGGGACCCCATCAGGTCCGTAAGCCTTCCGAGAGTTTAGGCCATAGAAAACATCATTGTGAAGAATTTTAATAGGTAGCATAAAGTAATCAGAGGGTGGAGGAGGAGGGACAAGCCCTGAATCGTCCAAGGTAGAGTTTTCAGCAAAGGTTTGAGCGAAGAGTTCAGCTTTAGAGATAGATGAGATAACAATGGTGCCATCTGCTTGAAATAAAGGAGGAACAGAAGAAGCAAAGTTATTGGAGATGTTTTTTTGGCTAGGTGCCAGAAGTCACAAGGAGGGTTAGATCTTGAAAGATTTTCACACTTTCTACTAATGAAGGAGTTTTGGGTAGTTGGAGAACAAACTTGGCATTGTTCCGGACAGAAATATAAAGCACATGATATTCTGGTGATGGAAGGCTCAAGTACCTTTTGTAGGCCACCTCTCTATCATGTATAGCACGAACACAAGCTGTATTAAACCAAGGTTTGGAAGGTTTAGGTAGGTCGAGAAAAAAAGAAAAAGAAAAGAGGAATGAATGCCTCCATGCCAGACATTATGGCCTCTTATTATGTGCTCAGCACACAGAGACGGGTTTCTGACACGGAAGCAGTAGTCATTCCAAGGAAAAATCAGCAAAAAAGCTCTTCAGGTCCCCCCAATTAACAGAGGCAAAATGCCAGAGGCATCTCCGCTTAGGGGGAATCCGGAGTAGGGATTGGAGCGATAGGACAAGATACAAATAATTGGAGGAAACCAATGGAGAAAAGAATAAGGAGAAGGATTAGAGGATAGGGAAACTTACTGCAAGCCGAATAATTTACGTTTGTCCTTTTCTGTCTTTTTCGTAACAAGTTCGCTACTCATACGTCTGGCAACCCTGGCTGTGCGGCGCGACGGTTGGAGCCAATAGCGAGCTAGCCACCGATTGAGACAGAATTGGATACCATCGGGAGTGATACTTGTGGTATACATACGAGTGGGATAACAAGTGCTGTGCTTTACTATATTAGTTATTATTATTTGGCACTACGGTAGGCCATAATCTGGGCGGGTCTACATATTGTTTAAGAGGGTGTGAGCTGCCCAGTAACTCCTTACTCCTACCTTGTGTGAGCGGTCACTCCCATGTGCAGATAAGTTTGTCTCATGTTTGTCTTGGCGTCTTTTTTGTCTTTGTACAGAGTATGGATGGGAACAAACCCCTGATCTCTCTCCCTTTCCGCATAAGTGCAATGTGTGTGTGTGTGTGTGTGTGTGTGTGTGTGTGTGTGTGTGTGTGTGTGTGTGTGTGTGAGCGTTCGTGTATGTTGTCCTTGTTAAATGCTACTAATGTCTGGGCTCGCATCTGGCATTAGACGACTGTATAATATTTGAACCAGGTTACAGTTGTTTAGCTTCTCCCTGGATTTTGGAGGGGGAAGTCTGTCTGGGAAATCATTAAGATTATATATAGGTTATTATATGGCAAGAGTGTATAATCTTATTGGGTGTAGATGGTTTTCTTACTGAGGGTGGTGGTCCGATGGGATATTATACCACAATATGTGGATTGCTGTGTTATCTGTGCTTCCTAACATTTGTCTAATTCTTTCTCAGCTTCCCTGTTGGTGATAGTTGTTGGCGACCAGTAGGTACCTAGATTTGGGCCCCACATTAGAAGAAGCTAATCTAGGAAAACTGATCCGATTGTAATGGCAGCTGTGAGGGGAAGAGGGGTGGCAGTATCTGGTCCTATATATATATATATATATATATATATATATATATATATATATATATATATATATATATATATATATATATATATATATATATATATATATATATATATATATATATATATATATATATATATATATATATATATATATATATATATATATATATATATATATATATATGTGGAAATTAAAGCAAAGTTTTGCAATGAAGCATACATATTAATAGGGCATCTACTTGATATTATTACTATTTTTTTCGGTTTTACATCCAGTTTCTCTATTCTAGTATGGTGCCTCTTGAAGAAGGACTTTTGATTTTCCATTTGAGAGCACCCTGAGTGGATGCCCTAATCTTCTGAGTGTGGTCAGGATTCGAACCCGTGCACCTGAGAACACCTCGCCTCCAAATACCTCGTGCTCCCTCTATAACACAGCGGCCCCACTTGATGTAATGCAGATTATTTATTATGTCTTTTCTCACCTTGTTTTTGAAATTCTTCACAACGTACTCTGAAAGGGAAGCTCCAGCACTGGTGACGAGTTTCAGGGAGGATAAGTCATGTTCCTGGCAGGCCGGTGATTCTACGATCATTTTCAGATGGTGTGGTGTAAAGATTGCCAAAGTCACCTGTAGAAAAGTCATTGCTGGTCATTGTGGTTCACATTTAATAATCAAAGAATATATATATTTATATATATATATATATATATATATATATATATATATATATATATATATATATATATATATATATATATATATATATATATATATATAACACACACACACACACACACACACACGCACACAAACTGTATTTGACGGCATATAGGACGCACGGACATATAAGACGTATCCCTATCTCAACAGGTCAGATTCAGAAAAAAAAAAAAAAAATGTTTCAGTGTATTTAAGCACATATTGTTGAAAGCAATTTAGCAGCACATTACACAAGCACAAAACATTTCTGTATAAAAACAAGTTGGTAGTACAGACAAGCAACAAGCATAAGCAAAATATCTCATTAGTATTGTAATTGTAAAACATTCCAAATGAAAAAAATAAAAACAAATAGAAAAATGAAAATAACTAAAGCAGAAAACACTGTAAAAACAGCTTAGCTATTGGTGTAGCCTAAAAAAAACAAGCTGGTAGTACAGACATACAAAGCAATCACAATAGTAATAAAACATTGAAACCTAAAATAAAGCCAGCAATGCATAAAGCAATAAATAAAGCAGAATCCATCTCATAAAAACAATCTACCACTCTAATTGAACATAAACCAAAACACAGTAAGAAAATACGGAAACACTTTAATCATCTTCATAACCAGAAAAGTCTTCATCACCTTCAAACCCCAAAAAAAGTCTTTATCATCATCGTCACTACTTCTGGAATCATTGACTTCAAATAACGCATAATCAGCAGGTATTTGCTGTGCAACAGATGTTTTTGTAGGCATTGATAAACCCTGCCGTTTCATAAACCTATAACACCAACCTTCTGTTCCTGCAAAGTTCTGTATTCCTCGTTGTTCTGCTACTTTCCTGGCCTCATGAATTATCATTTTGATAGAAACACTTCTTGAAATTGTCTCATTTATCAGCCACGTTTTTATGTCAACCTCAATGTGGGGCTAGGCAACGAAGGTTATGTTTACCTTTTCTTTGCGCCCTTCAGTTGGTGTTGCTGTCTCCAGATACGGATATTTTTTTTCCGTAGGTGGTGGCCCAAAAACCCTTGCTGCTGCTCTATTGCCATGCTCCTCGGCATAATCTACCACTTGTAGTTTGTAGGAGATTGTGTAGCTCGATATTTTTCTTCCTGCTACCATAACGGTGAGGGTGTTGGTGTGTTTTGTTATGATCATCGTGAAATGGCTGCTAGCATCGTCAGGGTTCCGATCAGCTGATATTTATAAACATGTGTCACAGCCTCACAGGTTAGATTGCTTTCATTTTTACGATAATTTGTTTTAAAGTAATAATACTGGTAATAATAATAATAATAATAATAATAATAATAATAATAATAATAATAATGATAATACCAGGAATAAAATAATGATACATGGAGTAAGGTTAGGTAGAAGTACTGATCGTAAGCTAGGTTAGTGAGCGTCAGGGAGATGATTAGCCTACGGGTCTTAATTTTACATATTGGATGTAGGGGTATTTTTTTTTTTTTGCCAAAAATTAGGGAAAAAGGTGCTTCCTATATGCCCTCAAATACAGTATAAATAAATAAATAAATAAATAAATAAATAAATAAATAAATATATATATATATATATATATATATATATATATATATATATATATATATATATATATATATATATATATATATATATATATATATATATATATATATATATATATATATATATATATATATATATATATATATATATATATATATATATATATATATATATATATATATATATATATATATATATATATATATATATATATATATATTAGAACAGTTCCGAGTTATAGAACTGCAACGTATCACCTTCACAGAAGGCATCATCAGGCTAAAAACAAAGGAAAAGAATAATAAAAATAAGTACAAAGACAAAATCATAAAATATTACACTTGGGGCAAAATAAAAAATAAAATACCAAGCAAAAGGGGACACGCAGGCAAGCATTAAAAAAAAAAAAAAAAAAAAAAAAAAAATAACCTATCGGCAGCAACTTATACTTGACAAAAAAAAAAATAAATAAATAAAATAAATAAATAAACATAAATAAATAAAAAAATAAATAAATAAAGCAAAATAAAGGTATACAAACTGTGTTCCCTCGCGTGTGTTGTGTTGAGGACCGACAGAGTGGCGGTGTAAGAATTAGATTAGTTATGAACCCGGATCCCCAAAGCTCCGAGCAGAGTTTATAAATTATATAATTATGATCATGATAGGTGGTTATTTGATTCAGGTTTCAGGTGTTTAATGTAAATAGCTTCTAATATTTTAACGTCTGGATGTGCGTCAGCTTTATGTAATATACTAAAATCCTCCGAAAACGGATGATCCTTTGTATGTGAATGTTTTTTTATTGGTGAAGAAGGTGGATGAGCTGTTTCTGTATACGTATTGAAGAACCTTTATGTTCACTTTTGTTCACCGTTCACTTTATGTTCACTTATGTGTTAGTTTCCTCATGGTATCCCCAATATATTGAGTCTTGCAACTCGAACAAATAAATTCATAAATGATGTTAGAGATAAGTCCAATAAGAATACTGTCTGAATTAAATGGTGTGAGGATATTGTGCTTTAAGTATGGTTGTGAGTCTCAAATAGTAGAACTAAGATGATCATAGTAAGGTAATTTTATGTATTTGTTGTGTGTCATTAGAGGAAGGGTGACTAAATTTGCTTTCTAAAAAATAGTAGATAGTATTATTGATGATGCTTCATCAACGAAGTCATAAGATTTTTTTAAGGTAAACTTATTTGACGTTAGTAGTTCTAACATGAGGACGAAATATTTAGCTAATTTATTAATGGTGCAAACAATAGACCTAATAGGGTTGCCGATTTTGTGAGTTTTCGGAAGGAGATAAAGGATGCCTGGAGACGAACCACTTTATGGCCTTAGAAAAACTCATGAAGTCGGCAACCCTATTAGGCCCATTCTTAGCACCATTAATACATTTAATTATAAATTAGATAAATATTTCGTCCTCATGCTAGAACCACTAACGTCAAATAAGTTTACCTTAAAAAATATGATTTCGTCAGAGAAATATATAATTTAGAAGCTCATATATAATGTCATGGCTAGTTTTGATATTAAGTCACTTTTCACAAATATTCTCTTTGATGAAATCATTAAGATCATTTATGGGGAACTATTTACTTTAATTATACAAAAAAAAAAAAAAAAAAAAAACTGCTAGCCTATTAGACTTGGCAAGTAAAGTGAGAAAAACTGGAGGAGACGTCTCAGAACACCTAACTTCATAGAAGCTGTTTTAGCTAGAGATGAGATGTGAAGTTTCCAGTTTAGATTATAAGTAAAGAACAGACCGAGGATGTTCAGTGTAGAAGAGTGGGGGACAGTTGAGTGTCATTGAAGAAGAGGGGATAGTTATCTGGAAGGTTGTGTCGAATTGATAGATGGAGGAATTGAGTTTTTGAGGTATTGAACAATACCAAGCTTGCTCTGCCCCAATCAGAAATTTTAGAAAGATCAGAAGTCAGGCTTTCCTGCGTGAAATGTTTATTTCCTGAAGGATTGGACGTCTATGAAAAGACGTGGAAAAGTGCATGGTGGTATCATCAGCGTAGGAGTGGATAGGACAAGAAGTTTGGTTTAGAAGAGGTGTCAGGCAGGACTGTGTAATGCAATATCTCCAACCGCTCTCAATATTTCAATCATAAAGCCATCGCTTCCTGCTGCCTTTCCTCTCTTCATATATTTCATTACCCATATTCGCTCTCCAAAATTTGTAGGCTTTCTTTTTCATTGGCCGCACCATGCATATCCATCTCTAGTGTCTCATCATCAAACAGCTCTCCTACGTATTCGCTCTTTTTTTTTTTTTTTCCAACTTCCTCCGATTCCATCACTTCTGTTCCATCTTTCTTTTTTGCAGCACCGCCTTTCCGTCTTTGAGTCAGTTTCCTTATCTTCCCATAGCTCGAATGTTGATGCATTCTGCATAGTTCCTCCACCTCCTCACACTGTTCATCCAGCCGCTCCTTTTTTCTATTATATTTTCTATGTATCTCTATTTTTAATCCCATACTGGACTTTGTCTCGGCCTTTTAGCTGTCTTCTCTCTTCCATCATCTTCAAAATTATTTTTGTCACCCATGGATTCTTCTTTCTTCGCCGGGTATCTTGAAGAACCTCTTGTGCTCCCTGTCATATCGCCTGTCAAAAAGTTCCACTGCTCCTCAGGACCATCATCACTTACTTCTGTCTCTAATACAACATATATATTCTGAACCTCCACCGCATACTTGTAAATCGCCACATCTTTTCCCAGTAATTCAACATTTTCTTTGGTGTATACTTGGGTTTTCGTAGAATTCTTCAGTACTTCATGGAAAGTGCCACTCAGTCAACATTCATAAAAAAAAAGTAAGTATTTGTTGTAAATTACTGCAGAAAACTTACGTTATCAATTAGATTAAGCTTATAATTATATATCAATCTTATTTTTCTAGTAAATAATATAATATATTAAGGCAGTATTCCGAATATTAAGTACATAATTATCCTATGCTTGTGTGAAAGCAAGCAGCAATCCTTCTTTGATTACATCCTGGTAGCTACTGTTGCGCACATCGTGATGCAAAAATGCCAAAAAGCAGCAACTCCCTTGGGCAACACTCACGAGCAACATGCAACACGAAAATTAAGTTGCGGCAATGTGTTGCGCAACATGAACCCCAGTCTGGACAGGCCTTAATTGCAGCGTACTGTTGTGGGTTTTGTGTGTCTAGGTGTTGTGAACGTTGTGTCCTCATTAACTGCTACTGGTCTTGAGACCCACATCCTTGAGTGGGGCAAGACTGCAGCTATCTGCCCTCTCCCTGTGCTCCGCCGGCTGTGTCGTGTGAACTGTTTTCTGACATGGGCGTATTTATTGGACGTCCTTTATTGGACGTGATTTTATTATTTTTTTTTATTGTGGGCGGTTGTAAAACAGGGTATTGTACCGTAATCTGTGTGTTGTTTATACTGTCTCCCTAGCACAAAGCTAATTAGTTCTTTCTCAGCTTAAGGAATTCAGTTGGCGTTCGATATACTCCCTTGCCTGTAGGTGGGTTAAACAGGGTGACGATCTATTGGTTCTGGATATTTGTTGGCGACTAGTAGGTGCCTGGATTCGTAGTGTTCACGCCCTGCAATAGGCCATGAGGAACATAACGTATGGATAAGCAGTTTCCAGTCAGTGGCAACCTTGAGAGGAGCTGTCAGTCTAATCCCTTTTCTGATGTGTCTGGTATGCTAGGAGTTACTGCCAAGGGCGGGCAGGCTCCTAATGCTGGAGAGGTAAGAGTTTCCTCCCTTGCTGGAGTGTACCCGGAGGTTGAGAGCAGATTTCGTCATACCTAGCTAACAGTCGATAACCAAACAAGAGTTCTCTGCCGAGAAAGCGAAATGATGGTTGATCAATACCAAACGAGCGAGGATGAAATGTTAACAGGTCGCATCTATTTGTGTGTGTGTGTGTTCTACCGGAATTTTCACGGTAACTGTTCTTCCGATCTGTCTAATTATATGCCTTCCCTTCTCCCACGACCTCGCTCCACAAGACTACCTTCTCTCACCACTGTTCTGTCTCCTCCCTAATGCAAGAGTTAACCAGTATTTACAGTCTTTCATTCCTTCCACTGATAAACTAAAGTTTCCTGCTTGATTCTGTGTTTCTCTCCTTATTAAGTTTTCTTCATTATTATTTTATCTTGTTATATTTACTGCCTTATTATCTTAAAGTAAAATATTATTCAAGATTGTCTTTTATTCATAAAATTCAAGAGTAAAGTCATAAAGCTTACAGTGTGTTCTGGCAAGGTTAGTGTGGGTGAAGAGAGTGGTGGACAGCTCTCCTGGCACCACGTTTTTGTTTGAGTTCATTATAATAGGAAACTGATTATTACTGTATTCTGTTTCAAGCCAGACAACAAAATCATAATATTGATATGTAGACGAAATGTATCGGATTTGCTTAGATATATTATGTTCTGCGTTTCTGCAATGTAGAGAAACACTGTGCTTTGATTGTTGACGTGTTTGTGTAAAGATTCATAAATGGATTGTAATTTTCATACCTGGTGTTCCTGTATTGTCCTCAACATGGCGTTGTTGCTAACATGAGGTAAAAGGACAACCTTCCCGCCAAACATCAAGGAGGCGAAAAGAAAGTAGTGCGAGTATATGTGGCTCAATGACGTCACCAAAAGACAAGTTGAATTAGTAGACTCCGATGTACCCAACCACTCTTGAACGTCTGCCAAGTATCTGTGGAGAACAAATGTTGATGATCGTAAATGTATACACAAGATAACTGCAGTTGCCGTAAAAAAAAAATATATATATATATATATATATATATATATATATATATATATATATATATATATATATATATATATATATATATATATATATATATATATATATATATATATATATGTATGTATGTATATAATGTGATTGAAAAGTAGCAAGTCCTCAAAAACGGAAAGCCAAGAATCCTCGATCACTAATACAGAGTGTTTTGGATATTCCGTCTCCTGTCACGAAACATCCGAGTATGCTATGGCTTATGTTATACCCAAACTTTCTCTAGAAAAAAAAAAAAAAATCATAGAAGCATAGAAGAATATCCAGCCGCAAACAAACGAAATAATAGGCACTCTGGTAGTTACTTGATACATGTTCCGAAAGCTTGAGTCACTAATATGATTTTTGTTTTTTTTCTTATAAGAGGAGCTCATTCCATCAGTAGATATTAAAGCCCAATAAAGCAAAGTGTTCAAGGGTTTGCCAGACTAAGACAGGGATAAGGTCAGACCATTTTGAATTGAGCGTTTAGGCGTTGTTCTTTCCGGTGATTTCCCGGCCTATGGCGCTGCCAAACCTTGTATTAGGCAATTACACTATGTAACACGATTTTTGTCTTTGACAAGCAAGTGTTACTTTCCAACTCTTTTTATTACAAAACAATAGGAAATGTCAATTATTCCTGTCAAACTTTGTTTTTGTTGCTTTTAGAATAGCTTAATTTCACCATTTTTCCAAATGCTGTCACAGAGAACTCTTGTCTTGACGAATTGATCAAATATGTAGCAGAATGCATCTGGAGAGTGATTGCAGCCTCTTGATGCCATTTCACCTGTTGTGATGTGTCTTCTCAGGCAGCAAAAGCAGAACTGATTGGTGGTCTAGAAGCCCCTACTTTTATATTGTCAATCAGTACTCTAGAATATTCTTAAGTCTTTCTAGAATGTGTTTCAGAATGTTCTCAGTCTTTCTAGAATATTCATGAACCTACTTTAGAATATTCTGAATCATTCTAAAAAATTCTTGTAGATTCTAGAAAATTTTTAATACTTCTACATATGTATTCTGGGAAGTTCTAGAATATTCTGGAAATATTTACATTGAATAGAATGTTCTAAAATGTTCTAGAAACTTCTAAAAGTGTCTGGTAGAATATTCTGGAAGATATGAAAACATTTCTGAAATATAAGCAAATTCTTCTAAATATAATAAATTTCTTGCTAGATCTGGTCAGTTCAAGAATGATCTTATTAAAATAAAAATTAAAAACTTTCGAACACTTTATATTTTTTTTTTTCAGTTTTAACTTACAAGCAACATTTAAAAAGCAATTAGATAAGCAATTGAGATTTTGCAAAGGTCTTTACCTGACATCAAAACGAATAGTAACCCATACTATAATGAAATAAGGCAAAAATGTAAATTCATTGTTCTAAACACAAAAGCAAAGTTTTAGGATCAAATTAACTTTTTTTCTATTTTGTTTAGATGGAAATAACTGGAAAATTATGGTGTGAGACCAAGGACAAGAAAAAGTGAAATTTTGCTACGTAGTGTTATCAGATTAGAGGCTATGTGTCGCTGATAACCACTCTCCCCATACACTACTCTCTCTCTCTCTCTCTCTCTCTCTCTCTCTCTCTCTCTCTCTCTCTCTCTCTCTCTCTGTCTCTCGTGAATTTAGTTTAATTATGATTGGTTTCCTTTTAGATATGATATTTTCCTTAAACTATAATGTTATGTTTTTATTCTTTAGTTACGAGTTTTTTTCCACATCACCATCAAAATAAAAGTCAAAGCACGTTGGTGGTTTTCGCTGTTCGGGTAACAGCTCTTGAGGGGTCAAGTAATGATCCCCTATTATCCTTTTTATGCAAAAAATACTTATTTACTAAAGTAAGTAAGCCCTTTTTCTCAGCTATGGTGACGAGAGCGAGCTTCCATCCTGGCTGGCGGGGCGAGAGGAAGTGACCGTGGATTAACACGATTACTGACCGTGTGAACTCATTGTTTCACCCATGGAGACGTGACAAAGCCTGGAGGAAACATTGCCAAGTATTGTCGTGTTTGCAAAAAAAAAAAAACGATTAAAAAAAAATGTTACACCAGATTGCCCTTTTAGGCCATTTAGGATTTTTTTTTTCTCTCTATGTAGGAGGGACACCGGCCAAGGGCAGTAAAAATTAAGTATAAAAATAAAGCCCACAGTGTCCGAAGCGGTAGCAAAAAAATTGAAGGATAAGTGTCTTGAAACCTCCCTCTTGAAGGAATTCAAGTCATAGGAAGGTGGAAATACAGAAGCAGTTCCAGAGTTTACTAGAGAAATGGATGAATGATTGTCAATACTGAATAACTCTTGTATTAGAGACTTGGACAGAATAGGAGTGAGAGAAAGAAGGCCTTGTGCAGCAAGGCCGCGGGAGGAGGGAGGCATGCAGTTGGCAAGATCAGAAGAGCAGTTAGCATGAAAATAGCGGTAAAACATAGCTAGAGATGCAACATTGCGACGATGAGAAAGAGGCTGAAGACAATCAGTTAGAGGAGAGTTCATGAGACGAAAAGCTTTTGATTCTACCATGTTTTTTTTTTTTTTTTTTATGCAGGAGATACACTGGCCAAGGGCAACAAAAATACAATAAAAAAAAAGGCCCACTGAGATGCCAGTCCCTGAATAGGGTCCGAAGCGATAATCAAGAAATGAAGGATAAGTGTCCTGAAACCTCCCTCTTCAAGGAATTTAAGTCATAGGAATGTGTCAATACAGAAGCATGCAGGGAGTTCCAGAGTTTACCAAAGAAAGGAATAAATAATTGAGAATACTGATTAACTCTTGCATTAGAGAGGTGGACAGGATAGGGGTGAAAGAAAAAAGTCTTGTGGAGCGATGCCATGGGAGGAGGGGGAGGGGCATGCATTTCGGATAGAGGCTGAAAAGTCATTTAAAAGAGAGGAGTTGATAAGACGGAAAAAATTTTATTCAACTCTGTCTAAAAGAGCAGTATGAGAGAAACCCCCAAGACATGTGAAGCACACTCCATACATAGACGGATAAGACCCTTGTACAGAGTTAGCAGCAGGGGAGGTGAGAAAAACTGGCGGAGATGTCTCATAACGCCTAACTTCATAGAAACCGTTTTACCTTGAGATGAGATGTGAAGTTTCCAGTTAAAGGATAGACCGAGAATGTTCAATGTAGAAGAGGAGGAAAGTTGAGTGCCAATGAAGAAGAAGGGATGGTTGTCTGGTAGGTTGTGTTGAGTTGACAGATGGAGGAATTGAGTTTTTAAGGTATCGAACTATACCAAGTTTGCTCGGCCCCAATCAGAAAGTTTAGAGAGAACAGAAGTCAGGCGTTCTATGGCTTCCCTGCATGAACTGTTTACTTCCTGAAGAGTTGGACATCTATGAAAAGACGTGGAAAAGTGCAGGGTGGTATCATCAGCGTAGGAGTGGGTAGTACAAGAAGTTTGGTTTAGATCACTGGTGAATAATAGGGAGAGAGTGAGTGGCAAGACAGAACACCACTGTTAATGGATTTAGGAGAACAGTGACCGTCTACCACAGCAGCATTAGACCGATCAGAAAGGAAACTTGAGATTAAGTTACAGAGAGAAGGTTAAAAGCTGTAGGAGGGTAGTTTGGAAATCAAAGCTTTGTGCCAGACTCTACCAAAAACTTTTGATATGTCTTAGGCAACAGAGAATGACAAAGACCCAGTAAGGCAAGCCAGAAGATCACCAGTAGAGCGTCCTTGACGAAACCCATACTGACGATCAGATAGAAGCTTGTGAAGTGATGGATGTTTAAGAATCTTCCTGTTGAGGATAAATAAAAAAAAAAAAAAAAAGGTTAGATAGGCAGAAAATTAAAGCGGTAGTTTGAGGGATTAGAACGGTCATTATTTTTAGGAACAGGCTGAATGTAAGCAAACTTCCAGGAAGAAAGAAAGGTAGATGTTGACGGACAGTTGCAAGAGTTTGATTAGGCTAGATGCAAGCACGGAGCCGCAGTTCCGTAGAACAATGGGAGGGATCCCATTAGGTCCATAAGCCTTCTGAGTTTTTAGGCCAGCTAGGGCATGAAAAACATCATTGCGTAGAATTTTAATAGGTAGCATGAAGTAGTCAGAGGGTGGAGAAGAGGGAAGAACAAGCCCTGAATCGTCCAAGGTAGAGTTTTTAGCAGAGGTTTGAGCGAAGAGATCAGCTTTAGAGATAGATGTGATAGCAGTGGTGCCATCTGGTTGAAATAAAAGAAGGAAAGAAGAAGAAGCAAAGTTATTGGAGATATTTTTGCCTAGATGCTAGAAGTCACGAGGGGAGTTGGATCTTGAAAGATCTTGACACTTTCTGTTAATGAAGGAGTTTCTGGTTATTTGGAGAACATACTTGGCATGGCTCCGGGCAGAACTATAAAGTGCAAGAGATTCTGGTAATGGAAGGCTCAAGTACCTCTTGTGGGCCACCTCTCTATCATGTGTAGCACAGTTTGTCTTGTTATCGTGTATAACAGGCTGTGTTAAACCAAGGTTTAGAAGGTTTAGGTCGAGAAAAAGAGTGAGGAATGTACGCCTCCATGCAAGACACTGTTACTTCTGTTTTGCGCTCGGCACACAGAGACAGATCTCTGTTAAGTAGTCATAGAATTTCTTATTGTCAGAGGAGTTAGGCGAGAGGTATACAGCATAGATAAATTTAATTTCAAAGTGACTTTGTAATCGTTGCCAGCAGCCAGCAACAGGTTGGAACTGTTTTAGGAATGAAAGCAGTGCCAGAGAATTTTGTGGAGAGAGAGAGAGAGAGAGAGAGAGAGAGAGAGAGAGAGAGAGAGAGAGAGAGAGAAAGAGAGAGAGAGAGAGCACAACAACGCAGCCATAATGCGCAGCTACAAAATGTTGAAGGAAATTCAGCTACAAAATCTTATAAGCAACTAAGAAAAAAAAAGAAAAAAAAAGAGTAATTATGATAATAATAATGATAATGATAATAGAAATAATAGTAGAAACTAATAATAATAATGAGGAAATGTATCATAGTGAAAGGGAACAAGTCATCACACAGTGGTTGCATACACTATAAACAAGCCAATGCAGCCTCTGAGCGCTTCTGGACATATGTCCAAGGGCGGACACCCGAGGAAGTAACGTGGTGGCAGTTTAGCTTCCTACCTATGTATTGGGTATCTGTCTGCTCACTGCTGTTCTGGATTTGTGTGATTACCACTTTGTTCTGAGATTAGATATTACTTCACTACTGTTTCTGGTTTAGATGAGATACTTGTTGTGTTCGTAGCATGGAACACTGGGTAGTGAGCTTGGTATTTTGGTAGCTTTGAGGTCGTGGGTAGTAAGTTGATGTAGTTGATGTGTGCAAGTAAAAGACACAATGATGAGAATTCTTCTTGATTTAATAATAGAAAGTACACACTCTCTCTGAAGTGATGTGAACTTCTGCACGTAATGACTGAGCAGCGTCTCTCAAGACTGACTCAGACAGGAACTGAGTGAAAGACCAAGACTGATCACTCATGACTGAACTGAGAGGAACTAATGCTCTTGTGACTGACTCCCAGATAGGGACTGACTGACTGAGCTAGCCACCATGTGGCAATATCTATCTGAGCTAAGTGGATCATATTTTAGGTTTTGGGGTGAATAAATGACCAATGAAATGCCAAGAAATGAAGTGGAGGAGCCAGTGGGATAGCTAGATATTTTAGCCAATGATCAGAAGGAATTACTCAGAAGCGAACGCAGGTATTTTCTCTAAGGACTAGAAATGGGTGTGAAATCTCTTGAGAGGTAAAGAAGAAGGGTTAAAAATAGAATAGGCTGGCTGGCCATGGGCACACGTGGGATGAATATGTGAACACATCGCATTGGAATGGATGTATTAAATGATGAATATTCATATATATATATATATATATATATATATATATATATATATATATATATATATATATATATATATATATATATATATATATATATATATATATATATATATATATATACGAGTATGTTAATAATTGTTAAGATTGCTACACCTACTCTGTCAACTAGAAAGGTTTGCCATCTTAATAGTAGAAAATAAGTTGTGTGAAGTATTAAGACTGGAATGAGCAACCTATGCGGCTGCATCTCTAGGCTATTTGTTCCATAATCCTTACATGGGATGGCACACAGCAAAATCCAATAGTGTAATCCCTGCAGCATTTCGTAACGGGGTGAAGGGAAAGTGACAAAATATTGCAACACAGAAAGAGCACTGCATGTCATTAAAATAATAAGTATGTGTGTGTGTGTGTGTGTGTGTGTGTGTGTGTGTGTGTGTGTATATATATATATATATATATATATATATATATATATATATATATATATATATATATATATATATATATATATATATATATATATATATATATATATATATATATATATATATATATATATATATATATATATATATATATATATATATATATAATGTTACGATCACAGTTCCCAGCCCCTTCACAAACCTTCCACACCTGGACTAGCTTCCATTTTAAAAAGAGCATGTAGGCATTGTCCTTTCTGGGGATTTCCCGGCCTGTGGCGCTCCCACACTTATGTCAAGTCACTCATCATGTCAGGTACTTCCTACCTCAAAATTAAAAGTTGTAGAATATATATACTGTGATGCTAAGCAAAAGGCAAGTTAGTGTAATATTTTTTTTTTAATTATACTTGCATTGTCTTTTGGCAAACACCACAATACTTGGCAACGTTTCCTCTAGGCGTTGTCACATCTCCATGGGTGACCAAGTGAAGACAGATGGTTAGAGTGACCGCGTTATTCCATGGTTACTTCCTCTCGCGCCGCCAACCTGGGTGGAAGCTACCTCTCCATTTGCTCTCGTCCACACAAGTCCTCCACAGGGGATGAAAAGGCTAATGGGGGGTCATTATTTAATCCCTCAACAAAAGCCACCAACGTGTTTTGACTTTTACCTCGATGTTGGTTTGGAAAAAAAAGTCGTAACTAAAGAATAAAAATATAATCTCACAGTTTAAGGGAAATGTAATGTCTTTTTTTTTTTTATGTAGGAAGGACACTGGCCAAGGGCAACAAAAATCCAAAAAAAAAAATGCCCACTGAAATGCCAGTCCCACAAAAGGGTCAAAGCAGTGGTCAAAAATTGATGAATAAGTGTCTTGAAACCTCCCTCTTCAAGGAATTCAAGTCATAGGAAGGTGGAAATACAGAAGCAGGCAGGGAGGTCCAGAGTTTACCAGAGAAAGGGATGAATGATTGAGAATACTGGTTAACTCTTGCGTTAGAGAGGTGGACAGAATAGGGGTGAGAGAAAGAAGAAAGTCTTGTGTAGCGAGGCAGCGGAAGGAGGGGAGGAATGCAGTTAGCAAGTTCAGAAGAGCAGTTACCATGAAAATAGCGGTAGAAGACAGCTAGATATGCAAGACTGTGGCGGTGAGAGAGAGGCTGAAGACAGTCAGTTAGAGGAGAGGAGTTGATGAGACGAAAAGCTTTTGATTCCACCCTGTCTAGAAGAGCAGTATGAGTGGAAACCCCCAGACATATTAAGCATACTCCATACATGGACGGATAAGGCAATTGTACATTGTTAGCAGCTGGGGGGGTGAGAAAAACTGGCGGAGACGTCTCAGAACACCTAACTTCATAGAAGCTGTTTTAGCTAGAGATGAGATGTGAAGTTTCCAGTTCAGATTATAAGTAAAGGACAGACCGAGGATGTTCAGTGTAGAAGAGGGGGACAGCTGAGTGTCATTGAAGAAGAGGGGATAGTTGTCTGGAAGGTTGTGTCGAGTTGATAGATGGAGGAATTGAGTTTTTGAGGCATTGAACAATACCAAGTTTGCTCTGCCCCAAACAGAAATTTTAGAAAGATCAGAAGTCAGGCGTTCTGTGGCTTCCCTGCGTGATATGTTTACCTCCTGAAGGGTCGGACGTCTATGAAAAGACGTGGAAAAGTGCAGGGTGGTATCATCAGCGTAGGAGTGGATAGGACAAGAAGTTTGGTTTAGAAGATCATTAATGAATAATAAGAAGAGAGTGGGTGACAGGACAGAACCCTGAGGAACACCACTGTTAATAGATTTAGGAGAAGAACAGTGACCGTTTACCACAGCAGCAATAGAAAGGTCAGAAAGGAAACTTGAGATAAAGTTACAGAGAGAAGGATAGAAACCGTAGGAGGGTAGTTTGGAAATCAAAGCTTTGTGCCAGACTCTATCAAAAGCTTTTGATATGTCCAAGGCAACAGCAAAAGTTTCACCAAAATCTCTAAAAGAGGATGACCAAGACGCAGTAAGGAAAGCCAGAAGATCACCAGTAGAGCGGCCTTGACGGAACCCATAATGGCGATCAGATAGAAGGTTATGAAGTGATAGATGTTTAAGAATCTTCCTGTTGAGGATAGATTCAAAAACTTTAGATAGGCAGGAAATTAAAGCAATAGGACGGTAGTTTGAGGGCTTAGAAAGGTCACCCTTTTTAGGAACAGATTGAATGTAGGCAAACTTCCAGCAAGAAGGAAAGGTAGATGTTGACAGACAGAGCTGAAAGAGTTTGACTAGGCAAGGTGCAAGCATGGAGGCCCAGTTTCGGAGAACAATAGGAGGGACCCCATCAGGTCCATAAGCCTTCCAAGGGTTTAGGCCAGCGAGGGCATGGAAAACATCATTGCGAAGAATTTGAATACGTGGCATGAAGTAGTCAGAGGGGGGAGGAGAGGGAGGAACAAGCCCAAAATCGTCCAAGGTAGAGTTTTTAGCAAGGGTTTGAGCGAAGAGTTCAGCTTTAGAAATAGATGTGATAGCAGTGGTGCCATCTGGTTGAAATAGAGGAGGGAAAGAAGAAGAAGCAAAGTTATTGGAGATGTTTTTGGCTAGATGCCAGAAATCACGAGGGGAGTTAGATCTTGAAAGGTTTTGACATTTTCTGTTAATGAAAGAGTTTTTGGCTAGTTGGAGAACAGACTTGGCATGGTTCCGGGCAGAAATATAAAGTGCATGAGATTCTGGTGATGGAAGGCTTAAGTACCTCTTCTGGGCCACCTCTCTATCATGTATAGCACGAGAACAAGCTGTGTTAAACCAAGGTTTAGAAGGTTTAGGACGAGAAAAAGAGTGAGGAATGTATGCCTCCATGCCAGACACTATCACCTCTGTTATGCGCTCAGCACACAAAGACGGGTCTCTGACACGGAAGCAGTAGTCATTCCAAGGAAAATCAGTAAAATACCTCCTCAGGTCCCCCCAACTAGCAGAGGCAAAACGCCAGAGGCACCTTCGCTTAGGGGGATCCTGAGGAGGGATTGGAGTGATAGGACAAGATAAAGATATGAGATTGTGATCGGAGGAGCCCAACGGAGAAGAAAGGGTGACAGCATAAGCAGAAGGATTAGAGGTCAGGAAAAGGTCAAGAATGTTGGGCGTATCTCCAAGACGGTCAGGAATACGAGTAGGGTGTTGCACCAATTGCTCTAGGTCATGGAGGATAGCAAAGTTGTAGGCTAGTTCACCAGGATGGTCAGTGAAGGGAGAGGAAAGCCAAAGCTGGTGGTGAACATTGAAGTCTCCAAGAATGGAGATCTCTGCAAAAGGGAAGAGGGTCAGAATGTGCTCCACTTTGGAAGTTAAGTAGTCAAAGAATTTCTTATAGTCAGAAGAGTTAGGTGAGAGGTATACAGCACAGATAAATTTAGTATGAGAGTGACTCTGTAGTCGTAGCCAGATGGTGGAAAACTCGGAAGATTCAAGAGCGTGGGCACGAGAGCAGGTTAAGTCATTGCGCACATAAACGCAACATCTAGCTTTGGATCGAAAATGAGGATAGAGAAAGTAGGAGGGAACAGAAAAGGGGCTACTGTCAGTTGCTCAGACACCTGAGTTTCAGTGAGGAAAAGAAGATGAGGTTTAGAAGAGGAGAGGTGGTGTTCTACAGATTGAAAATTAGATCTTAGACCGCGAATGTTGCAGAAGTTAATGAAGAAAAAGTTGAGGGGGGGTGTCAAGACACTTAGGGTCGTCGACAGAAAGGCAGTCCGGCCTGGGGACATTTATGGTCCCCTCCCCAGATGGGGACTCCGAGGCTGGTGTAGGAGTCGCCATGATGATTTTTGAGTGAAGGGTGTGTGTGTTATTAGGTGCTTGTAGTTTTGTGTGGAGGAAGAGAGTTGTCTTTAGAGGGCAGGCTGTGACTGCCCCCTTGTGTTGTGAGACACAAAGGGAAACGTTCAGTGAGGTCACAGCTGGGTTTAATGATAAGTTCACAGCACCCCCTGAACAGTGCTTTAGACCTCACTGGCAGTAATTATCGTTTCGGCAGGTGTCTACTGCTTCCTCCAGTGAGTCTAAAAGGAAACCTAAGGGAAATATAATATCTAAATAGAAACCTATCACATTTAAACGAAACTGACAATGTAGAGAGAGAGAGAGAGAGAGAGAGAGAGAGAGAGAGAGAGAGAGAGAGAGAGCTGTGGGGACCGAGGTATCAGCCACACATACGCTCTAAACTAATATTGGCCCAGTACAACGTTTGGCAGGTCTGCAGGCAGGGGAAATCCCAGAAAGGACAACGCCTAAACGCTTAATTCAAACTGGTCAGACCATAGTCACCTTGTGACTGAGTGCAGGGCTTATTAATATGGGTTACAAGGTTCACTTTTCACTCATGCACCCTTTTTAACAACGGCCGTAATGCCAGGTCACAATGGGGTTGCCAGTTTGTTTCATCCACAGACAAGGGAAATAGTCTAACAATTAACTCTCAGCTGTGAAAGGATCGACAACCACGTCTAGGGAAAAACAATTATAATGAATAGTAACACATATATATCTGAGATATAATACCCCCTGGTGTATAATACTGTTATAATGATCACTTAATGTCGCCCTGCGCTGCTGAATACGTTGCGAACCGAGAAGAAAGGGAAGGAGGCGGAGGCCCACCCAAGCGAGCTGTTCCCGCAACACACAACTTACACGTTAACTTTTCACAAAATAAAGCGAAACACAGCATATGTGTATAGAGTATTTTCGACTTACAATTACTTGAACAATCATATCCCGAAGTATGCACCTTAACTCGCAGGACACTTGTATACTACTGTACTTGCACTTGATGTGAATAACGAACGAATGTCAGTAAACGGGTAATGATCTAGAGACATTTTGGGTCCCATGTGGTCTGGGTAACAACTATCTCGAGTACCAAACATTCTGAGGACTATTTGGTCTTAGGCTGATCTGTTTTGAGGATCATCTGATCTGAGGCCTACAAGTATATGACATATCATCTGCCTCGGTACCAAATGAGTGTAAACCGGATTATTTACCCTAAGATTATTTCACCCTTATTATATCCCTTGCTACCATCTGAAGATTTTTTTTATCATATTTCCTCTTGACCCACGCCCCTCTAAATGCTTACCAGACCATAGTTTTGGCAACAGCTTTTTGCTGAACTGAATCAATTTCTAATTTTCGCTTTCACAACAACCTACTTGAACATTATCATCCTGGAAACTTCGTTGGAGTGTGAGATCATCACTCCCTTCCGTGATCCTGTTGTGCCAGAAGAGAAGGGCATTTGTGCCACAGCACTGGCCGGATGTAGACCATCAAGCTGAGGAAAGATCAAGTTGGCTATTAAGGATTAATGCTTAGTGGTTCAGGTGAAATAATATTAATGAAAACAAAATTTCAGATTGCATATATATATATATATATATATATATATATATATATATATATATATATATATATATATATATATATATATATATATATATATATATATATATATATATATATATATATATATATATATATATATATATATATATATATATATATATATATATATATATATATATATATATATATATATATATATTATATGTTTTTTTTTTTATGTAGGAAGGATATTGGCCAAGGGCAACAAAAATCTAATAAAAAAAATGCCCACTGAAATGCCAGTCCCATAAAAGGGTCAAAGCAGTGGTCAAAAATTGGTGGATAAGTGTCTTGAAACCTCCCTCTTGAAGGAATTCAAGTCATAGGAAGGTGGAAATACAGAAGCAGGCAGGGAGTTCCAGAGTTTACCAGAGAAAGGGAAGAATGATTGAGAATACTGGTTAACTCTTGCGTTAGAGAGGTGGACAGAATAGGGGTGAGAGAAAGAAGAAAGTCTTGTGCAGCGACGCCGTGGAAGAATGGGAGGCATGCAGTTAGCAAGATCAAAAGAGCAGTTACCATGAAAATAGCGGTAGAAGACAGCTAGATATGCAAAATTGCGGCGGTGAGAGAGGGGCTGAAGACAGTCAGTTAGAGGAGAGGAGTTGATGAGACGAAAAGCTTTTGATTCCACCCTGTCTAGAAGAGCAGTATGAGTGGAACCCCCCCAGACATGTGAAGCATACTCCATACATGGACGGATAAGGCCCTTGTAAAGAGTAAGCAGCTGGGGGGTGAGAAAAACTGGCGGAGACGTCACAGAACACCTAACTTCATAGAAGCTGTTTTAGCTAGAGATGAGATGTGAAGTTTCCAGTTCAGATTATAAGTAAAGGACAGACCGAGGATGTTCAGTGTAGAAGAGGGGGACAGCTGAGTGTCATTGAAGAAGAGGGGATAGTTGTCTGGAAGGTTGTGTCGAGTTGATAGATGGAGGAATTGAGTTTTTGAGGCATTGAACAATACCAAGTTTGCTCTGCCCCAATCAGAAATTTTAGAAAGATCAGAAGTCAGGCGTTCTGTGGCTTCCCTGCGTGGTATGTTTACCTCCTGAAGGGTTGGACGTCTATGAAAAGACGTGGAAAAGTGCAGGGTGGTATCATCAGCGTAGGAGTGGATAGGACAAGAAGTTTGGTTTAGAAGATCATTAATGAATAATAAGAAGAGAGTGGGTGACAGGACAGAACCCTGAGGAACACCACTGTTAATAGATTTAGGAGAAGAACAGTGACCGTCTACCACAGCAGCAATAGAACGGTCAGAAAGGAAACTTGAGATGAAGTTACAGAGAGAAGGATAGAAACCGTAGGAGGGTAGTTTGGAAATCAAAACTTTGTGCCAGACTCTATGAAAGGCTTTTGATATGTCCAAGGCAACAGCAAAAGTTTCACCAAAATCTCTGAAAGAGGATGACCAAGACGCAGTAAGGAAAGCCAGAAGATCACCAGTAGAGCGGCCTTGACGGAACCCATACTGGTGATCAGATAGAAGGTTGTAAAGTGATAGATGTTTAAGAATCTTCCTGTTGAGGATAGATTTAAAAACTTTAGATAAGCAGGAAATTAAAGCAATAGGACGGTAGTTTGAGGGATTACAGCGGTCACCCTTTTTAGGAACAGGTTGAATGTAGGCAAACTTCCAGCAAGAAGGAAAGGTAGATGTTGACAGACACAGCTGAAAGAGTTTGACTAGGCAAGGTGCAAGCACGGAGGCACAGTTTCGGAGAACAATAGGAGGGACCCCATCAGGTCCATAAGCCTTCCGAGGGTTTAGGCCAGCGAGGGCATGGAAAACATCATTGCGAAGAATTTGAATACGTGGCATGAAGTAGTCAGAGGGGGGAGGAGAGGGAGGAACAAGCCCAGAATCGTCCAAGGTAGGGTTTTTAGCAAAGGTTTGAGCAAAGAGTTCAGCTTTAAAAATAGATGTGATAGCAGTGGTGCCATCTGGTTGAAGCAGAGGAGGGAAAGAAGAAGAAGCAAAGTTATTGGAGATGTTTTTGGCTAGATGCTAGAAATCACGAGGGGAGTTAGATCTTGAAAGGTTTTGACATTTTCTGTTAATGAAGGAGTTTTTGGCTAGTTGGAGAACAGACTTGGCATGGTTCCGGGCAGAAATATAAAGTGCATGAGATTCTGGTGATGGAAGGCTTAAGTACCTTTTGTGGGCCACCTCTCTATCATGTATAGCACGAGAACAAGCTGTGTTAAACCAAGGTTTAGAAGGTTTAGGACGAGAAAAAGAGTGAGGAATGTACGTCTCCCTGCCAGACACTATCACCTGTTATGCGCTCAGCACACAAAGACGGGTCTCTGACACGGAAGCAGTAGTCATTCCAAGGAAAATCAGCAAAATACCGCCTCAGGTCCCCCCAACTAGCAGAGGCAAAACGCCAGAGGCACCTTCGCTTAGGGGGATCCTGAGGAGGGATTGGAGTGATAGGACAAGATAAAGATATGAGATTGTGATCGGAGGAGCCCAACGGAGAAGAAAGGGTGACAGCATAAGCAGAAGGATTAGAGGTCAGGAAAAGGTCAAGAATGTTGGGCGTATCTCCAAGACGGTCAGGAATACGAGTAGGGTGTTGCACCAATTGCTCTAGGTCATGGAGGATAGCAAAGTTGTAGGCTAGTTCACCAGGATGGTCAGTGAAGGGAGAGGAAAGCCAAAGCTGGTGGTGAACATTGAAGTCTCCAAGAATGGAGATCTCTGCAAAAGGGAAGAGGGTCAGAATGTGCTCCACTTTGGAAGTTAAGTAGTCAAAGAATTTCTTATAGTCAGAGGAGTTAGGAGAGAGGTATACAGCACAGATAAATTTAGTATGAGAATGACTCTGTAGTCGTAGCCAGATGGTGGAAAACTCGGAAGATTCAAGAGCGTGGGCACGAGAGCAGGTTAAGTCATTGCGCACATAAACGCAGCATCCAGCTTTGGATCGAAAATGAGGATAGAGAAAGTAGGAGGGAACAGAAAAGGGGCTACTGTCAGTTGCCTCAGACACCTGAGTTTCAGTGAGGAAAAGATGAGGTTTAGAAGAGGAGAGGTGGTGTTCTACAGATTGAAAATTAGATCTTAGACCGCGAATGTTGCAGAAGTTAATGAAGAAAAAGTTGAGGGGGGTGTCAAGACACTTAGGGTCGTCGACGGAAAGGCAGTCCGACCTGGGGACATTTATGGTCCCCTCCCCAGATGGGGACTCCGAGGCTGGTGTAGGAGTCGCCATGATGATTTTTGAGTGAAGGGTGTGTGTGTTATTAGGTGCTTGTAGTTTTGTGTGGGGGAAGAGAGTTGTCTTTAGAGGGCAGGCTGTGACTGTCCCCTTGTGTTGTGAGACACAAAGGGAAACGTTCAGTGAGGTCACAGCTGGGTTTAATGATAAGTTCACAGCACCCCTTGAACAGTGCTTTAGACCTCACTGGGAGTAATTATCGTTTCGGCAGGTGTCTACTGCGTATATATATATATATATATATATATATATATATATATATATATATATATATATATATATATATATATATATATATATATATATATATATATATATATTTTATCTTCAGCGAGATAATGCAATATAAAATGAAGAAAGTAGTAAGAATGAATGAGAAAAGCATAATGAACGGAGAGAGAGAGAGAGAGAGAGAGAGAGAGAGAGAGAGAGAGAGAGAGAGAGAGAGAGAGAGAGAGAGAGATGAGAAGGGAGACAACCCCAAGGATGATGAGACTTAATACGAGTTCTTTACCTGTAGCCTGAAGCTCCTAAGATAATATACACGCAGTTACTCATATTCCTTACGTAAATTTCCTTACTTTCCCTTATCCATTCAATTTAAGTCTCGCTCAGTATTTAGTAGAAGAGTTGCTTTTGACAATAGTCATTATTCATCGAGCCCCCCCAGTTTGGTCATTAGAATTTTCAGAAGTAAAGTGTTCAGTTTGCGTGCAGGGAGCAGAGTGTGGGCGGGTATACGTATATACTCGTATGTGTGTAAATTTGACCCAGTTCGGTGTGAGGACACCTAGTCCCACACACAGCGTCCACGAACGTGTTATTCCTGACCGCAGCGTTGGTGGCTTCTCCCAGACCGAAGGTATGTCTGAGGAAATGAAATTCAAGTTGGAAATGAGAAGAATGGAGGTGCAGGAGGCTAGAGAGAAAAAGGAGAGAGAATTAAGAAGGCTCCAGTTGGAAGCTCAAGCCGATTGAAGGAGATTTGATGACTGAGGAGGCTAGAGAAGCCAGGAGGCTTGAAGTCGAGAGGGAAGTTAAGGGGCTTCAGATTGAGAAGGCCAGATTACTTGAGGAGGAGAAGGAGACGAAGATGTATGAGAGGGAGGACGCTGAAAAAATAGAATATTTGAGTTGGAGAAGAGTTGAATAGAAGTTAATACACCTCATGGCTTGAGGAGAGAAGGAGTTAAGGAGGATACAGTAGAAAGCCAGATGGTGAGGAGCTTGAAGTTGATTCTTGAGTTCGATGAAAAGAAGGTAACGGAGTAGTTTAGGAGATTTGAGAAGAAAGCTTCAGAATTTGATTGGCCATAGGATAGGTGGGTTGTCCTGGTGGCTAATATGTTGAAGGGTAAGGCCTTGGAAGTTTATGATAGGATGTCAGTAGAAAATTTGGAGGATTTTGACGAGTTTAAGGCTGACATCCTGAGAGCATATGAAGTGCGGCCAGAGACGTATAGGCTACAGTTCCACGGAGGAAAGAAGAGGCCTAGTGACTCCTATTTAGTGTGCGCTCGCTTCCTGGAGGAAACGTTCGAGAAATGGATTGCTAGCGAGCAGGTCACCTCTTAAAGTGAGTTAAAGGAACTCATGGTAATGGACCAGTTTAATAATGTGGCCGAGAAGGAATTAGTGCCGCTGCTCCGAGAGAAAAGATTTGAAAAGCCTTGAGGAGGCGGCTACGTGGACAGATGACCACGTGTTGGTGCACCGGCCTGTGCCAAGGTGCAGCTAGTGATGTGTCTGGTGGCGCGGCCGGCGCCAGTTTGTCTAGGAGTCCACATTATAGTAGTGGCTCCAGTAATAAGTCGGGGCGAGTCAGCCCTGCAGGTAATAAGTCTCCAACCAGCTCACGATGTAGACGGAAGCATGCAACACAGCACTCCCAGGTATACTGCGCAGCCCATGTGTTATTATTGTAGAAGTACGAAACACTTCAAATTTAATTGTCCCAAATTGATAACCGCTACAGCTTCCAAGACGCCCCAGAAGCCAGTGGTCTTGATTTAGTGTGTGTGTTTAGTCGTGAGGGTGGAAAGACTGTTGTTGTCGCCCGCTCATCTGCTGTTACCTCACCGTCCCCCATTGAGATTTGAGTTGGAATGGTGCCGCTGGCACCATTCCAACTCAAATCTCAACTCTCAAATCTCAAATCTCACTCATTCCAACTCAAATCTCAACTCAAAACTAAAATTGAAGTTTATATATATATATATATATATATATATATATATATATATATATATATATATATATATATATATATATATATATATATATATATATATATATATATATATATATATATATAAAGCACTTGTGTTCCCATTTTATAATTGTGAACGTCGTGGAAGTAGACTTATTAAAGGAATGTTTCGTTAGAGGACAGAAATCACAAAAAAGACAATATAGATTTTTTTTTTATGAGTCACTGCCCCAAAGCAACAGATAACACAAAAGAAAAAAAGTGCCAATCCTCAAATTTGAAAAGGTTCATCCAAAATTGGAGGATAATTGTTTTGAAACCTCCCTCTTGAAAGACTTCAGGTCATAAAAAGGATGAAATAAAAAAACAGACAGGAAGTTTCACATTATACCAGAAAAATTATTGAATGATTGGGAATACTATGTTATGACCATTTTGAATTGAGCGTTTAGGCGTTGTATTTTCTGGGGATTCCCCGGGCTGCGGCGTTGCCACACTTATATCAAGACACACCTCAAGTCAGATATTTCGTACCTCAAAATTAAATCGTGTATATATACACTGTGATACTCTAGAAAAGGCAAGTTAGTGTTATATATATATATATATATATATATATATATATATATATATATATATATATATATATATATATATATATATATATATATATATATATATATATATATATATATATTTTTTTTTTTTTTGCAAACACCACGATGCTTGGCAACGTTTCCTCCAGGCGTTGTCACGTCTCTATGTGACAACGCCTGACCATGTGACCGAGTACATGTCACATGGTCAGAGTGAGCGTGTTAATCCATGGTCACTTCCTCTCACCCTGCCAGCCAGGATGGAAGCTACCTCTCCCGTTCTCTCTCTTGTTACCTCCACAGCCGAGAAAAAGAGCTTACTTATTCAGTAAATAAGTATTTTTTGGAAGAAAAAGCTAATAGCGGGTCATTACATGACCCTTCAAGAACTGTTGCCTGAACAGCTAAAACCACCAACGTTCCTTGACTGTTACCTCGATGGTGGTGTGGAAAAAAGTGTTAACTAAAGAATAAAAATATAACATCGTAGTTTAAGGGAAATATCGTGTCTTAAAGGAAATCTATCACATTTAAACGAAATTAACAATGGAGAGAGAGAGAGAGAGAGAGAGAGAGAGAGAGAGAGAGAGAGAGAGAGAGAGAGAGAGAGAGAGAGAGAGAGAGAGAGAGAGAGAGAGAGAGAGAGAGAGAGAGAGAGAGAGAGAGAGAGAACAGTTTTGACTGACTAACTGACAGTCAGATTTTTTCTCAAATTCTGATGATTCATAGGTAAGTATAGATCTCCGAAAGAAAGAAATTTGCATGAAATGTAAATTGTACATGTAGAAAGAGAGAGAGAGAGAGAGAGAGAGAGAGAGAGAGAGAGAGAGAGAGAGAGAGAGAGAGAGAGAGAGAGAGAGAGAGAGAGAGAGAGAGAGAGATGGTGCGGGGGGAGTGAGGTTATTAGCAACACATAAGCTCTAATCTGATAATTGCCCAGTACAAGGTCTGGCGACATCGCAAGCTGGAGAATCCCCAGAAAGGACAACGCCTAAACGCTCAATTCAAAATTTTCAAACCATAGTTAACTTTTGCATAAGAGAGAGATGGACAGAATGGGAGTAAGCGTAGGACATCTTGCGCGGCGAGATCACGAGAAGAGGGGAGGCATGCAGTTGGCAATGTCAGAAGAGCAGTTAGTGTGAAAATGGCGGTAGAAGATAGCAAGGTATGCAACATTGCCGCGATGAGAGAGAGGCTGAAGACTGTCACTTATAGAAGAGGAGTTGATAAAAGGAAAAGCTTTTGATTCCACCCTGTCTAGAAGAGAGGTATGAGAGGGCATCCCCTAAATATGTGAAGTGTGCTCCATACATGGCCAGATAAAGCTCCTCCACAAAATTAGCAGATAAGGGGATTAAAAAAAAAAAAAAAAAACTGGTGCAGATGACTCAGAAAAGCTAATTTCATAGAAGAAGCTTTGAGCAGACATGGAGTTGTGATGTTTCTAGTTGAGATTACTAGCAAAGGACAGATGTATGATGTTCAGTTTAGAATGGGGAACAGTTGAGTGTCATTGAAGAGGGAATAGTTACATGGAAAGTTGTGTCGAGGTGATTGATGAAAGAACTGAGTTTTTGGAGCATTAAACAACAAAACATTTGCCCTACCTCAGCCAGAAATTATAGAGAGCTTTAAAGTCAGGCGTTCTCTGACTTCCTTGAGTGTTTTTTTTTTTTATTATTATTTCTGATGGCTTGGATGTCTATGTAAAGACTTGAAAAGAGCAGGGTGGTATCATCAGCATAGGAGTGGATAGGACAAAAAAATTGGCTTAATAATAATAGAATGGAACAGAGAATAGAAAGAATAGAGCCCTGAGGAACAACACTCGTCAATAGAGTCAAGGACAGTAAGCACACCAGCAACAGAACGGTCAGAAAGGGAACTTGAGGTCAAGTTACAGAGAGAAGAATAGAAGCCGTAGGAGGGTAGTTTGGAATTCAAAGCTTTGTACTAGACTACCAAATGCCTTTATGTTTAAGGCAACAGCGAAAGTTTCGCTGATCAAAATTCACGAGTAGAGCGGTCTCAAGAGAACCCATGCCGGCGATCAGATATAAGATCGTGAACTAACCAATATTTAAGAATCTTACTGCCGAGGATAGATTAAAAACTTGACAGGCATGAATAGGCAGTAATAGGCAATAATAGTAACAGGCAATAGGACGCTAATTTGAGGGATTAAAGCGGTCACCCTTTTTTGGAACAAGCTGAATGTAGGCAAACTTCCTGCTAGAAAGAAAGGTAGATCTTGACATAGTTGGAAGAGTTTGACTAAGCAAGGTACAAGCATGGAGGCACAGTTCGAAGGACAATTAGAGGAACTCCATCAGGTACATACGAGTAAGCCGTCCGAGGTTTAAGGCTAGCGAGGGCATGGAAAATATTAATGGGAGACGTAAAGTAATCAAAGGATATAAGAGAGGGAGGAACATGCCTTGAATCATTCAGGGCAGTTTTTTTTTTTTTTTTTTTTAAGCAAAGGTTTGAGCAAAGAGCTCAGCTTTAGAGATAGATGAGATGGCAGTGGTACTATCAGGTTGAAATAGAGCAAGGATTCTCAACCTTTCCTCCGTCATTAGCCCCCTCGGCTTGATGTATTTCTCCATTACATACAAAAAAAAAAAAAAAAAAAAAAACATTCCTCTTCGTAACACACACACACACACACACACACACACACACACACACACACACACACACACACACACACACACACACACACACACACACACACACACACACACATTATTAACATTCTCTCTCTCTCTCTCTCTCTCTCTCTCTCTCTCTCTCTCTCTCTCTCTCTCTCTCTCTCTCATTTTACAAAATTTTTTTTTTTTAACCCCAAAAGGTAAATTTACCCCTGGTTGGTATTTTGACATATTCTATCGATGAAGGAGTGTTTGGCTACTTGAAGAACACACTTGGTATGATTTAGGAAGCGCATGAATTTCAGGTAATGGAAAGCTGAAATACTGTTTTTGGGCCGCCTCTCCATCACATACAGCACGACAACAGATTGAGTATTGAGTTAAACCAATGCTGGAAGGTATAGAGGGAAAGGAAGAGTGAGGAATGTAGGTACGCTTCCATGCCAGACACCATCACTTCTGTTATTTGTTCAGCACACAGAAAAGGGTCTCTGAAACAGAAGCAGTAATCATTCCAAGGAAAATCAGAATACCTTCTCGGATTGCCTAAATAGCACAATCAAAACTACAGAGGCACCTCCGCTTTGAGGAATCCTGAGGAGGAATTGCAACGACAGGACTATCGAGATCGTGATCGGAGGAGCCCCATGGAGAAGACAGTGTGACAACATTAGCAGAAGGATAAAAGGTTGGGAAGCGGTCAAGAATGTTGGGACTATCTTCAAGACGATCAGAAAAATGAGGAGGATGTTGCATTAATTACAAGGCCAGGCCTGGTGTGATTTTGGACATAAAAATGAAATGGCATCAATTTCAGGTGTTAGCTTATGGTACCGTTTGTGTGCCTTCTCTGTCCTGAAGAGCAGGATTAAATGAACCAAAATTTACGAGTTTTGGGATTAGAGGGTGCAGAATGTATGTCTCTTTACCAAGGACAACCACATGTTGTGTGTTCCGCACAGAGATGGATCTCTGATATGGAAGTAAGAAGACCTGAGACGGTATAATTTTTTCTCATAACTGACAGTCATAAGAAAAAAAAATATACCGTCTCAGGTCTTCTTACTAAGCTGAGAGGTAACGAAATGCTTCGGTGGGTCAAGGTGTGAGACAGGAATGACACCTGCATGGTTGTTTAAGTCTATGGATGATGCAGTAAGTTTAAATGAAAAGGAAAGTTATGTGGAAGTTCCATGGAAGAGCATGATGTATTATGATAGTAGAGTGTGGAACCTCAAACGGAATATGGGAGCAGAAGAGAAGCGGTAACTTAATGTAAAAGAAATGAGGCCTCTGAGGGCATACGTGGAGTAAGTTCGAGTTACGTGTGAGGAAAGATGAAGTACAGAGAAAAACTTGTGTGGAAAACATTTATACCATTAGTAACACAAGCAATGTAAATACGTTCTTTTGATTATGAAAAAAAAAAATGTATATACATATATTTTTTCTACCTCTTTGCATAAAGGAAGCATATTTTTCATATATCTTTTAATAAAAGAAAGGGAACTTTTATTGTTTTAACTGCTTCATGTTTGTAAGAAAAAGAAAGTCGTTCAGACAGGCGGTGCAGTACATATTATAAGATAATTATTATCGCTTGCCAGTTAATTGCAATCGTATATGTAACACGAAATACATTTCAATGAAACATAATTTTGAAAAAAGCTTTGTTAAAAGTATTTTCCTAATTAGCATAATTCAGGTTTTTGGGATTCAAATTCTGTCATGACAAAAACAATAAAAAAAATAAAATGCACCAATTACAACCTGCTCCAGTATATGGAAGCTTCACTTTGTTTCCACAGTACCTGAGTGACTGGAGGTATCGGAGCATGGCCCACAAGGTCTTCAATGGCTGGCTTGTCCACGGCGCCGCCAATCACCCACACCTTCTTCAGGGTATTTGGTGGCAGGAGGGAAAAGACGGCTTCAGCCTGGTCTAGCAGCTCAGCGTGTACTATTGCCCAACTAGCACCGCTTAGCCGCATGGCGTGCATCATGCCCTCTATGTGAGTAGATTTATTACTCAACAAACCGTTACATTGCTAGAGTATCGCGTAATTATATATAATCCTCCTAATAAAAGGAAATAAATAAATGCTTAATTTGTAGGCCACTGCTGTTGCTGCCGTTGGTTCTGCTGCTGGTCCTCTTGGTTTTTGATTGTAGTGCAGGAATCTTGGCGGCCCTCCTGGCACTTGTTGGTAATGATGGCATCTCTTGGTAAAGTGAAGAAGATTGCTTTTTGGCATTGGCATGGGGGTGGGGATTACTTTTAGAAGTACAAAATATAGATTGAAGAATAAAAGTAGGCAAGCTGTCTTGCTATCTTGTTACTTTTCCCCCGTTGTCTTGTTGGTATTCTGATGTTTGGTGTGTCTTATTGCTTGTTTCAGCCACATGTTTCACGCGGCGAGTGTCCATGGTGCCCGCCGTCGGGCCCGCTAGGACCACTCACCCATGTCACTCCTTCACTGCTTAAAGCGGGCATCTTCTGTCTCATTTCTTGTATTCACAAAAAAATGTTACTACTTTCACATGACTAAGTACGTCAACAGCATTATTCTTTTGTATGGAATGCATAGATACGTTGTTGTGCAATTACAAGTTATACATGTAGAATAAGGAATGGAAACTTGCTGACGCAAGCAATGTAAGTAAAAGTTATAATAATAATGGGAAGTAATAGTAAGAATTGATTCCTGTTTATAATGTATTGGTAAAAGAATAATTTTAATGAAAACAACAATGTATAGAATATATACACTATTCAAATAATTATATACAATGAAAAATAATATGACATCAGTATGATATAATGTATATGGTATATTTGTAGGTAATAGGTCGGTTATAACATGTTCTATAAAAATATATTAGTCTGTCATGAAAAACGGCAAAACATGAAAAAAAATTAACAACTTTTAAGAGGTTACTACAAATGAGTTACTTTTCGGTATTCCCGGACTTTGGCTTCGATAAGTCCATCATCTGGCACACACACAGTGGTATTGTATTTGTCGTGTCTCAGATGTGAGTGGTACAAAATCCGTTTTCAGTGTTTCTGCTTCTAATATGAAAATTAAGAATGTTGTAAATTTCATCTCGACTTTCCAGTAAACCTGGAAAACATTATTTGAGGAACTTATTTACAAAGATGGGTTTGCGTTTCAATGAAACCTTACCAACAATTAAGCATAAAGAATCATTACCGATAATAAATAAACTGTTATTCATGAATAAGAAATAAGTGTGTTTAAATATAGTACCGATGTCCTGACTTCTACTCGGGGTTTTTCCCGGGGACCTTGTCGCTTTCCAGCCATTGTAAGCACGAGCTAGTGACTCGGTGCCGCTCCCAAACCAGGATGACTCAAATACTATTAAGAAGTTTGAATATATATATATATATATATATATATATATATATATATATATATATATATATATATATATATATATATATATATATATATATATATATATATATATATATATATATATCAGGCACGTTGTCTGGGTAGGCAAGGCAGGCAGTGCCTAACCTGAATAAAATAGATCAGCTACATTCTCCTTCTGTGCCACAATATGCATCTTTTCAGCAAAGTTATGACGGTTTGTCTAATTATTATGCATAAATGCAAAATATTTCATATTTCCTGAAGATTAGGTAGGCATCATTCGTCCCTGCCTTTAAATCTCAGTATGTAAGCTACGCTTAGTAGTGGGGTCGCCCACGTGCTGCATGCACCCCTTCAATGCCGTTTTCTTTATGCCCTATATAGGCAGAATCAAATCTGCCTTCCATTCAGTCGCTTGCCTTCTCCCGTAGAGTTATGTAGCGTGCCTTTGCTGTTCTTATTTTCTTATGTTTTTTTTTTTTTTCTCTCTCGTCTTTAGTTCTAGCTCATTTAAATTTATACACCTTTTTTTCCCCCTTTCAACAATGGATATTGAATATCTGAAGACCTTTTGAAAACTAACTTATGGAGAAGAGACATTAAAAAAAAAAAAAAACGGCAGACCAACACCAGAGCTTAAGGAGCTAAAACAGCAGAAAGGGACAAAAGTTATTAAACTGTTTCAAACTGCTTGGTACAGTAAGAAAGAGTGGTTGTGTGGCTGCACTACTACAAAAAGGCTCTTTTGTTTGCTATTTTCTGTATCTAGTGGAAGTGTATGGGTAAAAGAAGGATATCGTGATTTGAATAATTTGCCCAATGCTTTAAATAAACATTAACGATCAGCTACACATTACGAAAACCAAATATCACTGAAGACATTTGGAACTACACGAGTTGACTTGCTCTTAGATAAACAGAAGTCTGTTAGTAGTGAAATTTACTATGAAAAGATTAAAGAGAACAGAGATATAATAAAAAAAAAAAAAGATTTGTGCTACTTGTTCTCAGATTAAACAAGAACTTGTTTTTCGAGGGGATAATGAACAAAAATCATCATTAAATCGTGGAAACTATGTTGAGTTACTGAACTATACTGCAAAATTTGATGAAAAATTGGCATAACATTTACAGAATTCATGTTTTTTTTTTTTTTCTGGCCTTTCTAATAAGATACAAAATGATTCATTGAAGCAGTAGGCATGATTGTAGAAAATAGTAGAGAAGAAATCTCACTAGCCTCATTCATTGCTATAATAGTGGATGAAACAACAGACATTTCATGTACAGCACAGTGCTCTACAGTATTGAGGTACGTGTTAGATTCTGATATCAAAGAAGTATTTATAGGATTTGACATTCTGAAAGACAGAATTGTTGCAGGTGTAACAGAGTGCATATTTAAAAATTTGGATAAGTACGACTGTGTTGAGAAACTTGTAGCTCAGACGTACGATGGGGCAATGTTGATGGCATCCCATTTAAATGGTGTTAAAATTAAAGTAAGAGAAAAGGCACCAGCTGCTTTATTTACCCACTGCTATGCTCATAAGTTTTTTTTTTTTCTATCTCAATCAGCAAAATTCATACCTGAATGTACAAGCTTTTTCAAGACCAGTGAGGCACTAGCCTTTTTCTTCCATCACTACAAAACGAACGCAATTTCTTGATGAGGTAGTGAGAAAACGCATTCCAAAGGCAGCACCAACGAGATGGAGTTCAAATTCAGTACTAATCCAAACAATTTTACAATACCATGATGACCTTTGCAAGCTATTCAACAGTATGAACAGTAATCCTGTCTTGTGGGATCCAGATACTTTCGTGAGAAGCAATGGGTTTTATGAGTGTCTAACAAAAGACTCAACATACTATTTTCTGATGGTTTATAATGAAATTTCATTAAAAACTGACAGTCTTCAATGTTTTACAAACCAATATGATAGATATTCCATACTGCAATGAGACGATTAATGAAACGATAAATTTACTGGAGGATATGCACAAAAATTTCGAGGAATTGTACGTAAAGTTTGAAAAAAAAATGTAGAGAAAAAGTCAAAATCTGAAAGAAAGAAAGAAAGACAAGTTTCGCTAAAGAAGAAAAAAAATGAGACTATTTGGTGTAATTTTGGATGACATACTGAAGAACATGAAGGCAAGATTTGCTGATTTCAGAAACTTGAAGTTCATTTCATTAGTTCACAAAAACAAGTCTCAAAATCTTGTTTGTCAAGTTGATTCAGATACATTTGAATGTTTAGAAAAGCACTACGGAAACTTTTTCGACATTATAAGACCAAAAGCGGATTTAGCTGGAACTTACGATGCACAGGTGCTTCAAGATAAGTCCGCTACAAATTTGCTTGATTTTATATTTGAAAATGAACTGACTCCAACATTCCCAGAAGCTGTGAAGTTGTTGCAAATAATTTTGACAGTTCCTGCTACAACTGTTTCTGTGGAGAGGTCATTTTCTGCTTTGAAAAGAATTAAGACCTACACTAGAAATAGAATGACAAATCAAAGACTTTCGTCACTTGCTTTAATATCCATTGAAAAGGAAAGACATCAAAATGGAGCAAGACCCTACTTTCAACTTCTATGAAAAAGTGACAGATTTATTTTTTGCTACAAAGAAAGAGAGAAGAATGCATTTCCTGTACAAATAGGCTAATATAATAAATGTTATTTTTATTTATTTATTTACTTTTTTAATATTTGTCCTTTTATATACTGCTAGGGCACATACGAGTATAATATATATATATATATATATATATATATATATATATATATATATATATATATATATATATATATATATATATATATATATATATATAATATACTCGTATGTGCCCTAGCAGTATATAAAAGGACAAATATTAAAAAAGTAAATAAATAAATAAAAATAACATTTATTATATTAGCCTATTTGTACAGGAAATGCATTCTTCTCTCTTTCTTTGTAGCAAAAAATAAATCTGTCACTTTTTCATAGAAGTTGAAAGTAGGGTCTTGCTCCATTTTATATATATATATATATATATATATATATATATATATATATATATATATATATATATATATATATATATATATATATATATATATATATATATATATATATATATATATATATATATATATATATATATATATATATATATATATATATATATATATATATATATATATATATATATATATATATATATATATATATATATATATATATATATATATATATATATATATATATATATATATATATATATATATATATATATATATATATATATATATATATATATATATATATATATATATATATATATATATATATATATATATATTTACACTGGATTTATATTTAGGGGCGAGGGAATGCCTCAGTTATTCTATCTTAGGCTACCTAGTTTCTTGCTACCTGCCTCTGTGTTACCTGAGAGTGCTTTTGGATGACAACTTTTTTTATTTTTTTCTGAGCTATGTTGCACCCATATTTGGATAGGCTATTCACTTTTTGCTACCTGCTTCTGTAATATCTGAGGCTGAGGGTTCTTTGGGTGATTATTAACGGTACTTTTAAATTTTTGCTGAGCTATGTTGCACCCATAGTTGGGATGAGTATTTAATAGGCTGCCTATTTTGCTACCTGCTTTTGTGTTGTCTGAGGGTTCTTCAGGTAATTACTAACCGATTTTTTTTATTTATTTTATTTATTTTTTTTTATTTTTTTTGCTGAGCTATGTTGCACCCATAGCTGGGATGAGTATTTGATAGGCTACTTACTTTTTCTGCTAGTTGCCTCTGTTGCCTCTAAGAGTATTTTGGGTGATTTTTTTCTTTTTATTGAATTTTGTATTTTGCTGAGCTATGTTGCACTGCGATGATTATTTGATAACCAGGTGAACGATTTTTTTTTTCTTGACATTGTTTTATATTTTCGTTGTTCCGTATTCATAGGAGGGATTCTTCTTTGATTTATTTACTTGTGTTAAGTACATATCAGTGTTATTTTTGCTGTTGTTTTGGCTACACGGTTGTGTGGCGTTGAGAAACTGAATTACCTGAGTTACCTGAGATTGCTGAGTTACCTGAGATTATTTTGATTGCTATTAAAGGAATTCACCTTGATGTTATCTAGGATTTTGCAGATATTTTTTACCTTAGGTTACCTAGGGTTACCTTTTACCTAGGGTGCTTGCAATTTATTTTATTTTTTTCTACGCCTAGGTTTGTGACTGACGTCTGGAACTTTTTTCGAGGTCTTCCACTCCTAGCGAAGTGTGCCTGCCATTTTATTTGCTTGGATCTCCAACAAAAATATATTATATATATATATATATATATATATATATATATATATATATATATATATATATATATATATATATATATATATATATATATATATATATATATATAATTTTATTTATTTATTTATTTATTTATTTATTTATTTATGTATTTATTTATTTATTTATTTGTTTATTTATTTATTTTTCCGGATGAATGGGGAGGATTGCGTTAGGAATGGGTAGCAGCGTAAAACCGTAGCCAAACCACCATGCAGATCTTATCCACACATGACGTTTCACTGACCATCCTGGTGAACTAGCCTTCAACTTTGCAACCTCCATGACCTAGAGCAATTGGTGCATCATCCTACTCGTATTCCTGACCGTCTTAGAGATACGCCCAACATTCTTGACCTTTTCCTGACCTCTAAGTCTTCTGCTTATGCTGTCACCCTCTTTTCTCCGTTGGGCTCCTCCGACCACAATCTCATATCTGTATCTTGTTCCATCGCTCCAATCCCTCCTCAGGATCCCCTAAGCGAAGGTGCCTCTGGCGTTTTGTTTCTGCTAGCTGGGGGGACCTGAGGAGGTATTTTGCTGATTTTCCTTGGAATGACTACTGCTTCCGTGTCAGAGACCCGTCTTTGTGTGCTGAACGCATAACAAAGGTGATAGTGTCTGGCACAGAGGCGTACATTCCTCATTCTTTTTCTCGACCTAAACCTTCCAAACCTTGATTTTACACAGCTCGTTCTCCTGCTATAGATGACAGAGAGGTGGCCCACAAGAGGTACTTAAGCCTTCCATCACCAGAATCTTATGCACTTTATATTTCTGCCCAAAACCATGCCAAGTCTGTTCTGCAACAAGCAAAAAACTCCTTCATTAACAGAAAGTGTCAAAATCTTTCAAGATCTAACTGCCCTCGTGAGTTCCGGCATCTAGCCAAAATATCTCCAATAACTTTGCTTCTTCTTTCCCTCCTTTATTTCAACCAGATGGCACCGCTGCTATCACATCTATTTCTAAAGCTGAAGTCTTCGCTCAAATCTTTGCTAAAAACTTTACCTTGGACGATTGTGATCTTGTTCCTCCCTCTCCTCCACCCTCTGACTACTTCATGCTACCTATTAAAATTCTTCGTAATGATATTTTCCATGCCCTCGCTGACCCTAAATCCTCGGAAGGCTTCTGGACCTGATGGGGTCCCTCCTATTGTTCTCCGAAACTGTGCCTCCGTGCTTGCACCTTGCCTAGTCAAACTCTTTCAGCTCTGTCTGTCAACATCTACCTTTCCTTCTTGCTTGAAGTTTGCCTACATTCAACCTGTTCCTAAAAAGGGTGACCGCTCTAATCCCTCAAACTACCGTCCTATTGCTTTAATTTCCTGCTTATCTAAAGTTTTTGAGACCTCATTGGGAATAATTACACTAAGTAGAAAAATTTCACTTTTGCCTTGTCCTTGGTCCCAAACTATAATTTTCCAGGAGTGATGCCATCTGGTTGAAATAAAGGAGGGAAAGAAAAAGAAAACAGACTTGGCATGGTTTCGGGCAGAAATATAAAGTGCTTGATATTCTGGTGATGGAAGGTCTAAGTAACTTTTGTGGACCACCTCTTTATCATGTATAGCACGAGAACAAGCTGTGTTAAATCAAGGTTTGGAAGATTTAGGTCCAGAAAAAGAGTGAGGAATGTACGCCTCCATGCCAGACACTATCACCTCTGTTTATGTTATAAAGACAAGTCTCTGACACGGAAGCAGTTGTCATTCCAAGGAAAATCAGCAAAAATACATCCTCAGGTCCCCCAACTAGCAGAGGCAAAACGCCAGAGGCACCTTCGCTTAGGGGGAACTTGAGGAGGGATTGGAGCGATAGGACAAGATACAGATATGAGATTGTGGTCGGAGGAGCCCAACGGAGAAGAGAGGGTGACAGCATAAGCAGAAGGATTAGTGGTCAGGAAAAGCTCAAGAATGTTGGGCGTATCTCAAAGACTGTCAGGAATACGAGTAGGGTGTTGCACAAATTGCGCTAGGTCGTGGAGGAAAGCAAAGTTGAAGGCTAGTTCACCAGGATGGTCAATAAAGGGAGAGGAAAGCCAAAGCCGGTGGTGAGCATTGAAGTCTGCAAAAGAGATTGAAATTGAATTTCTGCAAAAGAGAAGAGAGTCAGAATATCCTTCATTTTGGAAGTTAAGCAGTCAAAAAATTTCTTATAGTCAGAGGAGTTAGATGAGAGGTATACAGCACAGATAAGTTTAGTTTGAGAGTGACTCTGTAGTTGTTTCATTTAGTAGCGAGTTTCAGTGAGGAAAAGATGAGATTTAAAAGAGGAGAGGTGGTGTTCTACAGACTGAAAATAAGATCTTAGACCGTGAATATTGCAGTAATTAATGAAGAAAAAATAAAGGGAGTTGTCAAGACAGGGTCGTTATCAGAAGAGCAGTCCGACGTGGAGACATTTGTGGTCCCCTTCCCAGATGGGGACTCCGAGGCTGTTGTAGGAGTCGCCATGATAATTTTGAATTTTTCAGTGAAGGGTGTGTGTGTGTGTGTGTGTGTGTGTGTGTGTGTGTGTGTGTGTGTGTGTTATTAGGTGCTTGTAGTTTTGTGTGGAGGAAGAGAGTTTTCATTAGAGGGCAGGCTGTGACTGCTCCCTTGTGTTGTGAAACACAAAGGGAAACGTTCAGTGAGGTCACAGCTTGTTTTAATGATAAGTTCACAGAACCTTCTGATCCAGTGCTTTGGACCTCAGTGGGGAGTAATTTTCGTTTCGGCAGGTGCCTACTTCCTCCTCCTAAGTGCGAAAATGATTATTGTCCTAATGTCTTTGATGATACTGAAGAATGTGCTCCCAATGTTCACCACCCACCAACACCTTGCTGGTTTCCCGAGTATTATAGAGAAGGTCGAAGAAGCTTTATTCACGCTGCTAAATATCTATAAAAGGAGATAGGAGTGCTCCCTACAAATAGCATTAAGAAATGCCATAAAGGTGTGTCGATCCTGGCTGAATATTTCACGCAGGCGATGATATTCCTCCATCTACTTTGCTCTTCTGATGAGATCTTTGAATCCCTCAAGCCACAGCGAACATTCAGTTACTGTTAAGGACATATTTACAAACAGGACCTGTACGAATTATCAGAAGATTACATCCTTCAGTTACGTCCTGATAATGTTCAGCAAGTGGCCAAGATTAGACAGAGGCAATGCTGACAGTTTTTTTTTTTTTTTTCTCTCCCAGAGAATGTCAAGATCGGTCCACTTTCTTTCCCATTAAAGGCTTTCATCGATTGTCCATTGCAGTGTTACCGATGTTACGAGTTCGGTCATGGGAGGAGCATCTGTACAAATAGTCCCCTGTTCGGTCACTGCTCTGCCTTTGACTCACACCATACTCATGAATGCGATTTCTTCTTCTGCTGGGAAGCTCATCCACTACGTTCTCTACTATGTTGGAGGTGCCGTCTTGAACAGGACATCCTTAAATTGGCTAATTCTCAATTCATTAGTCTAGGAAGTGCCAGGCAGGAAGGATAGTGGAAAAAAAACATACGCCTCCTCACTCCATCTTAGTTCTATCTCTACTGCAGGTAATAAGGCTGTAACACCTTCCCGCCTTCTTCAGCCATAAATCAATCAATCCTGTTTTTGTGAGAATATCTTCCCTTCAGTTTCCGTCTGCAACAAGTTTCCTGTTTTGGAAAGTGTTATCTCCTCTGCATCTTCAGACGAGCCCTCCATTTCATCTTCCGCCAAGCCCTCCACTTCGTGTTCAGCAAAGCCCTCCACTGCATCTTCACCAGCTATATCTTACAGACTCCTCGTACAAAAGCTCACATTGCAGAAGTCCACACCTTCCCAAACACGAACGACTCCCAAGACCTTAAGCCTCCACAGACACATACTGACAACTTTTCCATGCTTCCTTCTCACTCCCACCAGAAACGTTCCCGGGGACCTGTTGAGTCCCTAGAAAGATCCCTTTGGGAACTTCAGATGACGTTATTAATCAAAGTGATTTCTCTACATCCAAAATGGATATGGAGGATTTCTCTACCTATATTACCAATCAGTCCTCCTCCAGGAATGATACCAATTCGTCTAGGCCAAGGATTCCTCCTCCTCCGGTCTTTTCAGGAGTTTCAGAAACTCATTTGTGGGTAGCTATCTCTACACAAGCTACTCAATCTCAGCTTTCTGTGGCTACAAGCAATGTAGGTCCAAATAACTCTTGCTGCCCAAGAAAGATACATAGTGAGATTGGCAAAGTGAAGCTTTTCTCTGGGGGTAATATTCAAGATTCTGCAGTAGAACTGTCGTGGTTTGTGTGCCTTCTGGAAAGAACTCCATGTATTTATCCCTGGGTTTTCTCCCATTTGTATTTGCAAGAGACAATCCTTGGAGAATCCACTAACTTTAGTCCTGGGTATGTGCGTTCTCCCCAACTCCTATTCCTGGTCAGGGCCACCATGGTGGCACTGCCATCTTTGTTCGCAATGATATTCTTTTTATCCACTTACAGATCCACGTGCTGCTGCAGGTTGTCACTGTTAAGGTTTTTATAAATCGTTTTTAAATCGTTGTACAGTTTGTATTTGCCTCCCAGTGTTTCTATCAAAGGGAATGAACATGACAACCTTTTAGATACTCTTCTTTCCCCTCTTCTTTTATTGAGAGACTTCAATGGTTGCCAGAGGTTTTGTCTTCCCGTCTTCCAAATATGTTCTCTTCCAAGAGCGATACCATACCGTCTTCGTCGAGGAATCCTCCTCCTCCAGTCTTTTCAGGTAGCAGGTAGCTATCCCCACACCGATTGCTCAATGCCAGGTTTCTGCACCTACAAGTAATGCAGGACTAGATAAACCTTGCCGCCCAAATAAGATATCTAGTCAGGTTGGCAAAGAAAAGCTTCTCTATAGGGTCTCCCAGAAAATCCCTTCAAAATAACAATATTCAAGATTCTGCAGTGGAATTGTCACGGTTTGTGTGCCTCCTGGGAGGAACTCCGGGTGTTGATCTCTAGGTTTACTCCTGTTTGCATCTGTTTGCAATCCCTCCCAGTGGAAACCGCCTTGTCGTGGTGGGGGGGGGAGGCGGTTGCGTGTCCCTATGACCTGGCGAACGAGGCTAGAGGGGGCTTCGGCCCCTGCTCCGCCCTTAGGGGGAGAGGGCTACACATGCCAGCAAAGTTGCCACTGAGGGACCAGACTAAATGATTCCCAAGGTTAGGCTCCCAGTATGGGTTGACGGTGCCACTCACCCAAAGGATCACCTTTTGAAGTCTGTGTTGGATGGTTGGGTGTTTGGGCTGGGATGCGTTGTTGGGGGAGAGGTCTTAGCTCCATCGTGGACAAACATTCAAATCATGAGGGGCCACTTTTTATTAAAGTGAGTGGCTCCCATGGGGACGAGGTACCCTGTTCACAGTAGCCAGCGTCCGCTCCCCTCGTAATCCCAGTTGGCGATTTCACTTGGCTCCTGGAGCCACGTTATTTTTATAATATACATGTGGACAAAAATAAAAACTCGAGGGGCGGTCGACAAGGCCCTTGAGATGTCACCCTCTGCTCATAATGGTGATGTGGAGGCAGGAGCTCGTACTCCACCTGCTGTTGACTCTTGTTTTGACCTCTTGTGATCATCAATGTCTATGCTTCCATGTCATATCGTGCTATCCACTCAAGCCTTGGAACGGTTCTCCGTATCCGTTTGAAATACGATTGTCTTATTGATGCTATGTGACATTTACTTCTGACATTGCTGCCAAAGATGCTCTTGAGGCAGTACATTACCTGCATCTTAGAGACAACTTGACTACTTAAGTCATTCGATTAAGCAATGTAACTGACAGCGAAAATGACTATTGTCCTAATGTCTTTGATGATGCTGAGGAACGTGCTTCCAAAGCTCGCCACCTACCTACACTTACTGGTTTGTAGAATACTGTAGGAAAGGTCGACGAAATTTTATTCACGTTACCAAGTATCTAGAAATGGAGATTAGAGTCCTCCCTACAAAGGCAGCATGTATGAAGGTGCTGTTACTCCTTACAGTTCTTTCTAGATTGGAGTACGGTTGTTAAACTCATTTGTCTAAGACTGAGGCTCGGTTTCATGTGTTGGATTCGGTGCAACACGCTGGTATTCGCCTGGCAACTGTTGCGTTCCGCTCATCCCCAATCTCTAGCTTACAGCTGGATGCTGGTGTCCTTGCATTGGATTTGCGTCGCCAGTTCTTTTTGTTGAGGTGCTGGTATCGTGTCCAACGTCTTCCTGAATCAGTCTCTTGTATATTAAATTCCCACGATTAACGTTCTCAGCTATATGTTTCTCGCTTAAGTTTCCCTACACCTTTCGGTTTCAGGGATGCTTCTGTTATGGTGGCATTAAATGTGCCTTCCCTTTCTGTATGTTCCTCTCGATTTCCTAAAGTTTGTTACCAGCAATTTTCCCACGTTTCTGTCTGTGGCGCTATTCCTAATAAGAACTTGCTTCCGGATTGTGACTCTTTTGCACTATTCTTAGAACACTGTTTTGCACATTCTGACTCCGTCCCTGTATTTAGACTCACAATCTGATGCAGGGGTCGGATTTGGTGTTATCATTCTTCATCATTCTGTCAAGGTGCTGGGCACCCCAATGTTGATCCAGGTTTTACAAAAGAGCTGTCTGCCATTATCCTAGCTTTAAGGATTAATTTTGTTCTTCACAACCCATCTTTTACAATTTTTTGTGACTCCCGCAGTTTTCTCTCTGCCTTTCAACATTTTAGTTCCTCTTCTCTTCATCCACTTGTTTTACCGGTTCTTGAGTGGCTCTGCTTTTTGCAGCGTCTGGGTGACCACATCAGATTTTGTTGGGTCCTTGCACACGTTGAATTCCGGAGAACGAGAAAGCAGATAGGCTGGCTAAGGAAGCACCAACTGGTAAAACATCCCATCAAGAAAGGAACTAGAGATACTGAGAGAGAAAAATCTAATATTATAAAGGTTTGACTATGGAAATGGGTCGTCTCCAGAGTTTAAAATCTTTAAAATTCAACTCCATCCCATTTCACGACTTATATTCCAGCATAAGGGTGGCAGTTCATGCCAGTTGGCAGAGCAGATGGGAAGCTTTGGTTGTCACTACGAAGAAGGGGGAGGTTACTTCTCTTACTTCTCCATTGATGTATGTCCATGTGCGGGAGCATCGCTCAAAGACTGCACTAGCTCGTCTCCAGACGGGTCAAACGCATCTCACCCATGGTTACCCCGTGTCCTGGGAAACCCAACCATTTTGTAATGACTGCTTAGTTCTCCTTACAGTGCGACACTTTCTAGTGGAGTTTCCCACTCTGGTGGAGCTGAGGGAGCGATATCTTCTCCGTTGTCTGAATGGGGGTGGGACTTTCCAGTTGTTACTGATTCTTAGAGAGAGAGGGCTCTTTTCCTGGGCATGAGGTTCTTAAGTTTGTGGAGAAGGCTGGTCTTTTAAACAAATTTTGACTGTTCTATTTATTTTATATTTGTATCTGCGCCATATGACCGCGATGTTGCGATGTTGCGGCTGGTCTTTTACTTTGACTTTTGTTTATTTTATTTTTGTATCTGCGCCATATGACCGCGATATTGGGATGTTGCAGCGCCATAAGCTAAATCAATCAATCTATTAATTTTATCAGTAATATAGTATTGGGCAGAACTTTATCCTTGCACTGGCAAAACATGGAGGCAAGTGAGGAAAACACGTAACGAATAACACTGGATCTTGGGGCCTGGGTCAGTATCTTGGGCAGGTAATGAACAACACCAGATACCTGGGTCAATGGGGTCAGTGTCTTGGGAAAGGGACGAACAACTGCTAGACAAAATGGTCTGAGTCACTGCGGTCAGTACCCCCTTAAAATCAAACTAATTAATTGAAACATTACTATACCAACCCTCTCATTTTTAGCGATTAAGCTTTTTAAGTTTCTTCCCATTTCCTTTTTCAATGTTGTTTTAGTAGTTTTAACATTTTTACTATACAATTTTGTTTCTTTTTAATATCAGCATTTTAAACTGTAATCTTTGTTGCTTTTAAAGGTTTGTAGCGGTGCCATATTACCGTGATGTTCTGGCGCCCCAACTTTAATTAATTAATCAATCACTCAATCAGTGGTCACAATCCTTTGTGGGATGATGACGCTGTCAACCCTCGTAGTTTTTTTACTTTCCTCTTAATCCACCAGGATACAGGATTAGAGATTTTAAGTTCGGGGGACATGACCCATTTCCATAGTCAAACCGGTACTTTCACAACAATAGATTCTCTCTCTCTCTCTCTCTCTCTCTCTCTCTCTCTCTCTCTCTCTCTCTCTCTCTCTCTCTCTCTCTCTCTCTCTCTCTCTCTCTCTCTCTCTCTCTCTCTCTCTCAGTATGTAAGATAAGAAATTGTGATGAGGCTGCAACATACTTTACTGATGTTTTTACACTCCGCTGCTCTTCAGTCCGTCTCCAAGACCTCTGAATGGTTTCCTAAACGTTTTGTTCCCTGGTGGAATGGGGATTGTACAGGCGCTGTTCGAGAAGAGCGTGCTGCCTTTTCTCACCTTTGACGGCATCGTGGAGATATCCACTGCTTGGAGGCTTTTCGACAAGCGCGTGCCCGTGCCCGTCGCACCTTAAAGAGGTCTTGGCAGGATTCTTGGAAGTTATGTCTTCTCCATCACAGTTTACTCTCCAATGACCAAGGTCTTCAATGGGGTCCACAAGATATGTGGGGGGTATTCTACACCTCCAGCTGTTGTGTTCCATGACTGAGGGACGGTGACAGATGCTACGACAGTTGCATCTGTCCGACTGCTTGCTGAGCTCTTTGCTAGTGTCTCCAGAAAGGATCCAACTGCACCTATGGCACTTCATCTTTGACGTTGCAAATCGCTTGGCGTCAATTTTGCCTCCCATGGTGGAGAGTCTTATAATGTCCCATTTTTCTTTACGCATAACTTTTTCCTAGTGCCATGATTCATCCATTATTCCTTTTTCACCCCACATGTTCGATGAAGCTTTTACCTTTTTACTTGACGTCTATAACTTTATTTGGAATATCGGCGATTTTTCATCCTCTTGAGATGTAATTATTCCCATTATAAAGATTGGAAAAGATCATCAGTTAGCCACTAATTAGCGTCCAATTTCCTTTACTTCATGGATTTATATGTTGCTGGCAAGGATGGTAAATGTCACGTTTATGTGGTATTTGGAGAGAGGGACTTACTTATCACCTGTTCAATATATTTTTAGGAAAATGTGCTGTCTTTGTCTGATGCTCTTTTATCTCTAGTATCTTCTATATATGAAGCATTCGCCAGTAAGCACTATGATATCACAGTATTTTTTTTATTTGGAGAAAGCATATGACACATGTTGGTGCCACGGGATTTTACTGTCTGTTCTAGTTCGATCTCCGTGGCCGACTCCCTATTTTTATACAGTAGTTTTTATCTCATCGTTTTTTTTAAGGGTATTGATTGGGGCCGTTCTGTCTGAAGTTCTCCCACTTGAGGTGTGCCACAGGGAAGTATACTCAGTGTTGCCCTTTTTTCTGTAAGTATAAAAAGTGTCACTGATGTGCTTCCAGAAGGAGTTTGTGGTAGCTTGTATGTCGATGACTTGTCAATCCCTTTCTGTGGCCCGAATGCCTTTGATTGCGAGGAAGTTGCATTTCGCCTGCAACTCGGGGATTTCGTTTCTCGGCTTCGGAAACTATAGTCTTACATTCATACCACCTTTGTGGTGTTCAGATTTCCATTTATATGACAGAAGAATTTGTGTGGAGGAAACTCGTTTCTTGGGACTTATATTTGACAGGATATGTAGATATCCTAGAGTTGGTTATTGACAATTCCCAGACATTTCTCTCTGTGGCCCTGATATCTATTCTTTATAAGAACAATTTACCAGATTTTGAGCCTCGTGCACTATCCTTGGAACACTATTCCACACATTGACTCAATTCCTGTATTTACGGACGGATCAAAATCCGACAATGAAATCGGATTTGGTGTTCTTTCCTTCCTTTACTCGAGGCGCTAGCCTCCTCGGTGTTGGTTCTCTTTTTATGGCAGGGCTTTCTACAATTATCCAAGCCTTAAGAATTATTTTTAATATTCTCGTCTCATATTTTACTGTTTTTTTTTTTTAGCGACTCTCGCACTATTCTTTCCGCTATTCAACATTTTAGCCCTTCTTCCCTTCATCCACTTGTTTTATTGATTTTTTAGTTGCTTTACCTTTTACAGCGTAGAGGCTACCACGTCAAATTTTCCTGGGTCCCTGCAAATTGGAGTTGGAGTTCCGGGGAATGAGAAGACTGGCTAAAGAGGCAGCAACTCGAATTCCTGCTTCCACCCCCATTCTCTTACATGACTTATTCTCCAGTATGAGGATGGCAGTTCTTTCATGTTGGCAGGGCAGGTAGGAAGATTTGATTGCCACCACTAAGACGGGTGAGATAACTTAAGTAACTTTCCGTTCATGGACATATGTCCATGTGCAGGAGCGCCGCTGAGACTGCACTGGCCTCTCTCCGGACGGGTCACACACCTCTCATTCACGGTTACCTCACGTCCCGGGAAGTCCATTTTGTGATAACTGTTTATTAGTTACCCTTACAGTGCGACACTTTCTAGTGGAGTGTCCCAGTCTGGTGGAGTTGCAGGAGCGATATCTTTTCCGCTGTCGTGATGAGGAAGAGACCTTCCAGATATCTGAGTCAGCAGGGTCAGTGTCTTGGGCATGTAACGAACAGCGCCAAATATCTGGGTCAGTGGGGTCAGTGTCTTGGGCACGGAACGAACAATGCCAGACACAGTGGTCAGGGTCATTGGCATCAGTGCCCTCTAAATTTAAATTGAATGAAATAAAGTAACTAAAGCATTACTATACCAACCCTCTCATTTTTATCACAAACTTTTATATGGCTTTTTCCATTTCCTTTTTTGTATATTTTCTTTCATAGTGGTCTTTTAACACTTTTACCATACCTATAATATAAGTTTTTAATACCCATATTTTAAAAACTGCAATCTTTGTCACTTTTAAAGGTTTGTAGTGGTGCCATATGACCGTGATGTTGCGGCGAAATATATTAAATCAATCAATCTAAAGACAACTCTCTTCTTTCACACAAAACTAATTACACACACACACCCTTTACTCAAAAATTCAAAATCATCATGGCGATTCCTACACCAGACTAGGAATCCTCATTTGAGGACTGCTCTTCTGGTAACAACCGCTCTAATCCCTCAAACTACCGTTCTATTGCTTTAATTTCCTGCTTATCTAAAGTTTTTGAATCTATCCTCAACAGGAAGATTCTTAAACATCTATCACTTCACAACCTTCTATCTGATCGCCAGTATGGGTTCCGTCAAGGCCGCTCGACTGGTGATCTTCTGGCTTTCCTTACTGAGTCTTGGTCATCCTCTTTTAGAGACTTTGGTGAAACTTTTGCTGTTGCCTTGGACATATCAAAAGCCTTTGATAGAGTCTGGCACAAAGCTTTGATTTCCAAACTACCCTCCTACGGTTTCTATCCTTCTCTCTGTAACTTCATCTCAAGTTTCCTTTCTGACCGTTCTATTGCTGCTGTGGTAGACGGTCACTGTTCTTCTCCTAAATCTATTAACAGTGGTGTTCCTCAGGGTTCTGTCCTGTCACCCACTCTCTTCTTATTATTCATTAATGATCTTCTAAAACAAACTTCTTGTCCTATCCACTCCTATGCTGATGATACCACCCTGCACTTTTCCACGTCTTTTCATAGACGTCCAACCCTTCAGGAGGTAAACATATCACGCAGGGAAGCCACAGAACGCCTGACTTCTGATCTTTCTAAAATTTCTGATTGGGGCAGAGCAAACTTGGTATTGTTCAATGCCTCAAAAACTCAATTCCTCCATCTATCAACTCGACACAATCTTCCAGACAACTATCCCCTCTTCTTCAATGACACTCAACTATCCCCCTCTTCTACACTGAACATCCTCGGTCTGTCCTTTACTTATAATCTGAACTGGAAACTTCACATCTCATCTCTAGCTAAAACAGCTTCCATGAAGTTAGGTGTTCTGAGACGTCTCCGCCAGTTTTTCTCACCCCCGCAGCTGCTAACTCTGTACAAGGGCCTTATCCGTCCATGTATGGAGTATGCTTCACATGTCTGGGGGGGTTCCACTCATACTGCTGTTCTAGACAGGGTGGAATCAAAAGCTTTTCCTCTCATCAACTCCTCTCCTCTAACTGACTGTCTTCAGCCTCTTTCTCACCGCCGCAATGTTGCATCTCTAGCTGTCTTCTACCGCTATTTTCATGCTAACTGCTCTTCTGATCTTGCTAACTGCATGCCTCCCCTCCTTCCGCGGCCTCGCTGCACAAGACTTTCTTCTTTCTCTCACTCCTATTCTGTCCACCTCTCTAACGCAAGAGTTAACCAGTATTCTCAATCATTCATCCCTTTCTCTGGTAAACTCTGGAACTCCTTGCCTGCTTCTATATTTCCACCTTCCTATGACTTGAATTCCTTCAAGAGGGAGGTTTCAAGACACTTATCCACCAATTTTTGACCACTGCTTTGACCCTTTTAGGGACTGGCATTTCAGTGGGCATTTTTTTTATTAGATTTTTGTTGCCCTTGGCCAGTATCCTTCCTACATAAAAAAAAAAAAAAAAAAAGTGTCTTGACATTCCCCTTAACTTTTCATTAACTTCTGCAACATTCGCGATCTACGATCTAATTTTAAATCTCTAGAACACCACCTCTCATCTACTAAACCTCATCTTTTCCTCACTGAAACACAGGTGTTTGAGGCAACTGACAGTAGCGCCTTTTCTGTTCCCTCCTTTCTCTATCCTCATTTGCAATCAAATGCTGCATGTTGCGTCTATGTCCGCAACCACTTAACCTGCTCTCGTGCCCACACTCTTGAATCTTCCGAATTTTCCACCATCTGGCTACGACTACAGACTCTTTCTCAAACAAAATTTATCTATGTTGTATACCCCTCACCTAGCTCCTCTATCAGAAATGGTAAGGTAGAACATGGCAAAAATAAAACCTGTGAAGCTTGACATTATCATTCTCTCTGAAAAAGCAGAGTACTGAATGTCATGTTTACACTACCTTACCTTACGTGTTTTTCTTACCAGTACAATTATAACATAAGCCAACTGTTTGAAATTCTCACCACGGCAATGGCTTCGTCATCTCCCTCGACTACCTTCGCCATCGCTTCCAACATGAAGACAGCGAAGTTCTTGTCTGGTATTGTTGGCAAGGGTTTACAACCTTGCCAGCTCAAAACTACCTGTTCCTTCCCCAACTCATTTTTGCTGGTATTCATCTGTAAAATGAATTAGGCCTAAATTAATAATGATTATGGTATTATGTAAACAATACAAATGTAGCTGGTAAGGAAAATATATTTCAAGATTCGTAGATCACCATTATATGTTTTGAGTCTACAGGGTCAGTGTCTTGGGCACGTAACGAACAACGCCAGATATCTGAATCACTGGGGTCAGTAGCCCCTCGCTAGTTAATTAAAACATTAATATATATATATATATATATATATATATATATATATATATATATATATATATATATATATATATATATATATATATATATATATATATATATATATATATATATATATATATATATTTTTTTTTTAAGTACGAGGAACATTGGCCAAGGGCAACAAAAATCCAATTAAAAAAATGCTCACTGAAATTCCAGTCCCATAAAAGGGTCAAAAACTGATGGGTAAGTGTCTTGAAACCTCCCTCTTGAAGTAATTCAAGTCATAGGAAGGTGGAAATACAGAAGCAGGCAGGGAGTTCCAGAGTTTACCAGAGAAAGGGATGAATGATTGAGATTACTGGTTAACTCTTGCGTTAGAGAGGTGGACAGAATAGGAGTGAGAAAAAAGAAGTGAGGCCGCGGGAGGAGGGGAGGCATGCAGTTAGCAAGATCAGAAGAACAGTTAGCATGAAAATAGCGGTAGAAGACAGCTAGATATGCAACATTGCGGCGGTGAGAGAGGGGCTCAAGACAGTCAGTTAGAGGAGAGGAGTTGATGAGAGGAAAAGCTTTTGATTCCACGGTCTAGAAGAGCAGTATGAGTGGAACCCCCCCAGACATGTGAAGCATACTCCATACATGGACGGATAAGGCCGTTGTACAGAATTAGCAGCTGGGGGGCGTGAGAAAAACTGGCGGAGACGTCTCAGAACACCTAACTTCATAGAAGCTGTTTTAGCTAGAGATGAGATGTGAAGTTTCCAGTTCAGATTATAAGTAAAGGACAGACCGAGGATGTTCAGTGCAGAAGAGGGGGACAGTTGAGTGTCATTGAAGAAGAGGGGATAGTTGTCTGGAAGGTTGTGTTGATTTGATAGATGGAGGAATTGAGTTTTTGAGGCATTTAACAATACCAAGTTTGCTCTGCTCCAATCAGAAATTTTAGAAAAATCAGAAGTCAAGCGTTCTGAGGCTTCCCTGAGTGAAATGCTTATCTCCTGAAGGTTTGGATGTCTATGAAAAGACGTGGAAAAGTGTAGGGTGGTATCACCAGCGTAGGAGTGGATAGGACAAGAAGTTTGGTTTAAAAGATTATTAATGAATAATAAGAAGATAATGAGTGACAGGACAGAAACATGAGGAACACCACTGTCAATAGATTTAGGAGAAGAACAGTGACCGTCTACCACACCAGCAATAGAACGGTCAGAAAGGAAACTTGAGATGAAGTTACAGAGAGAAGGATAGAAACCGTAGGAGGGTAGTTTGGAAATCAAAGTTTTGTGCCAGACTCTATCAAAAGCTTTTGATATGTCCAAGGCAACAGCAAAAGTTTCACCAAAATCTCTAAAAGAGGATGACCAAGACTCAGTAAGGAAAGCCAGAAGATCACCAGTAGAGCGGCCTTGACGGAACCCATACTGGCGATCAGATAGAAGGTTGTGAAGTGATAGATGTTTAAGAATCTTCCTGTTGAGGATAGATTCAAAAACTTTAGATAGACTGGACATTAAAGCAATAGGATGGTAGTTTGAGGAATTAGAACCGTCACCCTTTTTAGGAACAGGCTGAATGTAGACAAACTTCCAGCAAGAAGGAAAGGTAGATGTTGACAGACAGAGCTGAAAGAGTTTGACTAGGCAAGGTGCAAGCACGGAGGCACAGTTTCGGAGAATAATAGGAGGAACCCCCATCAGGTCCATAAGCCTTCCGAGGGTTTAGGCCAGCGAGGGCATGGAAAACATCATTGCAAAGAATTTTAATAGGTAGCATGAAGTAGTCAGAGGGTGGAGGAGATGGAGGAATAAGCCCAGAATCGTCCAAGGTAGAGTTTTTAGCTAAGGTTTGAGCGAAGAGTTCAGCTTTAGAAATAGATGTGACAGCCATCTGGTGCCATCTGGTTGAAATAAAGGAGGGAAAGAAGAAGAAGCAAAGTTATTGGAGATATTTTTGGCTAGATGCCAGAAGTCACGAGGGGAGTTAGATGTTGAAGGAGTTTTTGGCTAGTTGGAGAACAGACTTCGCATGGTTCCGGGCAGAAATATAAAGTAAATGAGGTTCTGGTGATGGAAGGCTTAAGTACCTTTTGTGGGCCACCTCTCTATCATGTATAGCACGAGAACAAGCTGTGTTAAACCAAGGTTTAGAAGGTTTAGGTCGAGAAAAAGAGTGAGGAATGTACGCCTCCATGCCAGACAGTATCACCTCTGTTATGCGCTCAGCACACCAAGACTGGTCTCCGACACGGAAGCACTAGTCATTCCAAGGAAAATCAGCAAAATACCTCCTCAGGTCCCCCCAACTAGCAGAGGCACAATGCCAGAGGCACTTTCGCGTAGTGGGATCCTGAGGAAGGATTGGAGCGATAGGACAAGATACAGATAAGAAATTTTGATCGGAGGAGCCCAACGGAGAAGAAAGGGTGACAGCATAAGCAGGATTAGAGGCCAGGAAAAGGTCAAGAATGTTGGGCGTATCTCCAAGACGGTCAGGAATACGAGTAGGGTGTTGCACCAATAGCGCTAGGTCGTGGAGGATAGCAAAGTTGAAGGCTAGTTCACCAGGATGGTCAGTGAAGGGAGAGGAAAGCCAAAGCTGGTGGTGAACATTTAAGTCTCTAATAATGGAGATCTCTGCAAAAGGGACGAGGGTCAGAATGTGCTCCACTTTGGAAGTTAAGTAGTCAAAGAATTTCTTATAGTCAGTGGAGTTAGGTGAAAGGTATACAGCACAGATAAATTTAGTTTGAGAGTGACTCTGTCGTCGTAGCCAGATGGTGAAAAACTCGGAAGATTCAAGAGCGTGGGCACGAGAGCAGGTTAAGTCATTGCGCACATAAACGCAGCATCCAGCTTTGGATCGAAAATGAGGATAGAGAAAGTAGGAGGGAACAGAAAAGGGGCTACTGTCAGTTGCCTCAGACACCTGAGTTTCAGTGAGGAAAAGAAGATGAAGTTTAGAAGAGGAGAGGTGGTGTTCTACAGATTGAAAATTAGATCTTAGACCGCGAATGTTGCGGAAGTTAATGAAGAAAAAGTTGAGGGGGATGTCAAGACACTTAGAGTCGTCGACAGAAAGGCAGTCCGATCTGGAGACATTTATGGTCCCCTCCCCAGATGGGGACTCCGAGGCTGGTATAGGAGTTGCCATGATAATTTTGAAATTTTTGAGTGTAGGGTGTGTGTGTTATTAGGAGCTTGTAGTTTTGTGTGGAGGAAGAGAGTTGGCTGTGACTGCCCCCTTGTGTTGTGAGACACAAAGGTAAACGTTCAGTGAGGTCACAGCTGGGTTTAATGATAAGTTCACAGCATCCCTTGAACAGTGCTTTAGACCTGACTGGGAGTAATTATCGTTTCGGCAGGTGTCTACTGCCTCCTCCAGTAGGCACAACCGTCTCATCTTTAGCAATTAAGTGTTTGTTATGATTCTTTTCATATATATATATATATATATATATATATATATATATATATATATATATATATATATATATATATATATATATATATATATATATATATATATATATATATATATATATATATATATGACTATCTCTTAAACGGCACAGCATCACCACAAGCTCACTGTCCAGGCACACAGTTCCCCAGCTGGGTGAGACGCAACAACGCGGGACAGACACAAAGCGAACACAAGCCAGTGGAGCTTACCGCAGACACTTCTATTGCAGTCCGTCTCTGACTGACTGCGGTGGATTAGGGCGCTCAAGTGACTGCCAGATTTTAGTGTAGAGTAGCCTATCAGCGTGTAGATATTGCCATCGTACAGCGCTGTTGACAACTAGTCTGTTATTAGAGCTGCCATTCGGATCGCCATTGCCGAATCGGATGCCATTGCCTTACAGGCAAATTTAGATAGGATGAATGAATGGACGGACAGATGGCAAGTGCAGTTTAATATCAACAAATGCAAAGTACTTAGCGTAGGTAGAGAAAACACACAGTAGGTACTCATTAAACAATGAAACTCTGGTAGGTACAGGATACGAGAAAGCCTGTTAAAAAAAGCTGTTAAAAGCTGTTAAAGCTGTTAAAAAGCTCATAAATCTATATTTTTTAGAGACGTATGTTAAGAGGGGACCTGATAGAAGTCTTTAAGTGGTATAAGGGTTATAACAAGGGGGATGTAAGCAAAATTCTTAGGAGCAGCAACCAGGATAGAACAAGAAATAACGGGTTCAAGCTTGAAAAATTTAGGTTTAAGAAGGAGACAAGAAGAAACTGGTTCTCAGATAGAGTGAAAGATGAGTGGAACGGACTCGGTAATCATGTTGTTAGTGCTGAGACATTAGGGAGCTTTAAGAGATTAGACGGGTTTATGGATAGGGATAATAGATGGAAATAGGTAGGTATATTTCTACGTATAAGCCTGGTCGCTTCTTGCAGCTTCCCTTATTTCTTATGTTCTTATGTTAATCAATCCGCTCAGGGATATCATTAAATGTACAAGTGTTTTCTCTCTCTCTCTCTCTCTCTCTCTCTCTCTCTCTCTCTCTCTCTCTCTCTCTCTCTCTCTCTCTCTCTCTCTCTCTCTCTCTCTCTCTCTCTCTCTCTGTCTGCTATAGTAAAGGGAGATATATACGCTATTATTTCATGAGATTGAGCTGCTCGTCTGATAAGGTCTTTTCAGAGTTGGTACTTAAAATATTCCTTCATGAAAGAAAACACTATAATATTGTATAAGGATGTGGTTGCAAGTGCCTCTGTGGTGCTTTGCCGCACATCTGTAGATTTGTGGGTTTAATTATTTGGTTAGACATGGGGCAGCTGGTCAACATTTGACGTAGGTGTTCATCTTTCAAATCAGTTATAAAGTGACGGCTATCACACAGCGTGGCAACATTTGATCAAGGTCATTTCACCCCTCCTGTCTGGCTAACGGGAACTTATTTAAAAAAAATCACCTATTTGGCAGCTTGCTCCGTGAGCCATCAGCGGGGCATTGCAGATTAACGGTCAGGGATCTGTGTGTCGTGGGTAGTGACATTGTCTTGGAGACGATGCGATCACAAATCACTCAAGACAAAATCAGTCGTATTTACGCCTTACATAAGGCCGGAATTGGCGCAAATGTTATTCAACAACAGACTGGTGTGGTCAAAGTACTGTTGAACGCTGGCTGCAGCGATGCCGGGCCGCCAAAAATTATACAGTACCAGCCCACTTATCAAAACCTGGTTGGCCTAAAAAAAAGTAAATAAAAGGACTAACTGTGTTGAAGTGTGACTTTAGTATTAGACCTGTAAGTACAGCACGTGAGCTAAAGAAAATAATTCAGGTCTACTGGGTAATGTGTCTCGCAGGACAGTATCACGTTACCGTAGAAAAGAGCTTGATCTCCCTTCCCGCACTCCCGCGAGGAAACCTTTGCTCACTTTTCACTTTTCACTTTTCACGCACATTGAAAACAGGCTCAGTTTTGCCAAGAAATACATTTAGTGGCCCATAGAGAAAATACGTTGTGTCCTGTGTAGTGATGAAAGTGTTTTCACAGTATCTGGGACACAGTTTGCAGGAGTGCGTAGACCAAAAGGATCTGACCGGTACGACCAAAAATACACGGTAAAAACGGCAAAACATCCAGATTCAGTTATGGTTTGGGGAGCATTTACATACTCGTACTTTGGTGTTGGCAATTTGGTCTTTTTTGAAAAGAGAGTCAGTGAACAGCGAACAGTACTTAGAACGGTTATATGACAATTTAGAGGAGTGTTATGTGAAGTGCAAAGCAGAAACGAATGCATCCAGAAACGGGATAAAATCATTGTTTTCCGTGTCACACGTTAATTCAAAATTAGGGTGTTTGGAGTTTAAATACATAACTTAGAGATTTAGGGATGTGTTGAGAGTGTGTAAATAGAAGAAAGGGGTCATCAACATATCTTCTGTAAAACAGATTTAAATTCACTTGGTTTCATGATGACAAAAAAGCATTAACAAGAGTGGGGCCAAGGCAAGAACCCATAGCCACACCGTCAACTTGGACATATAGTTTATTGTTGAAAAAGAAGGGAGAGTCTTTAATTGCCAAGGCTAATTTTTTTTCTATTATAATTAAGGTGTCATGGTTCTTAAATAGTTCACCACAAATGATTTGAATGGTTTCATCAAGGGGAATATTAGTGAAAAGTGATAATATCAAAACTAGCCATGGCAGTATTATGAGCTTCTAATTTATTCATTTCTTTAACGAAATCATGAGATTTTTTTAAAGTTAAACTTATTTGACGTTAGTGGTTCTAGTATGGGCATGAAATATTTAGCTAATTAATAATTAAGTGTGTTAATGCTGCTGAGAATGGGTCTAATAGGGTTGCCGACTTTGTGAGTTTTCGGAAGGCCATAAATGATGCCTGCAGACGAGCCAATCGTGAAAAGGTGGTTAAAAATATCTTTAGTGATAACCTTCAGTTTAAGGAGATGTCTCAGAAGCCTAGTTAGCTTGTCTTCAAATTTGGTAATGTAATGGAAAGATTATCTTAATTATATTATTAAAATTTATTAAACTTCCATGCGGTAATCTTTTTTATTCATAACAACTGTGCCACGACACTTGTCTGGTTTAGCGATAATAATGAAGTCATCGGATTTTAATTTGATTAGAGAATCATACAGAGCTTGTGGTAATTTCAGTAAAGAACGTTTAACTGTGTTGAAATCAGGAATGAGAAGTGAGCAACTGAAGAGATGTCCTTAATTAAAATTCCCCATTCCTTGGGGTTATATGGCGGGTATTTAAATGTACTGATAAATTGTTCAAAGGCAAGGAAAAGACTCACGAAGTTAATTCACTGCTTACTTCATCTATAACTCGGAACCTGTTTTACTCTCTCTCTCTCTCTCTCTCTCTCTCTCTCTCTCTCTCTCTCTCTCTCTCTCTCTCTCTCTCTCTCTCTCTCTCTCTCTCTCTCTCTCTCTCTCTCTCTCTCTCTCTCTCTCTCTATATATATATATATATATATATATATATATATATATATATATATATATATATATATATATATATATATATATATATATATATATATATATATATATATATATATATATATATATATATATATATATATATATATATATATATATATATATATATATATATATATATATATATATATATATATATATATATATATATATATGGGACACCATGGTACAGTAGGACCGCGCGCTTTGGGGGCCAAGTGGTCATCAGGCGCACGGGTTCGAATCCTGGCTACGGTCCGAGGGTAGGAAGGGCATCCACTCGGGGTAACTGTTCCCAAATGCCAAATCCAAAGTCCTTCGTCAGGAGGCACCGTCTCAGCCCTGACAGACTAGGGAAACTAGACGAAGAGTCGAAAGAAAAAAAAAAAATATATATATATATATATATATATATATATATATATATATATATATATATATATATATATATATATATATATATATATATATATCAGGATTGGCATATAAAAAAAACACTTTTTTTTTTACATTATACATATCAAAATTCATTCTATATCATATTGATAAATAAACCCTATATATGTACATATACATAAAAAAATGTAAAAGTAGTCAAGCCTGACCCGTTAATTTCCTGTACAATACAAGTTAACACAGACTTTGTGCAACCGGACCAATCTGTATCAGCATAACCTAAACAAGTGCCTGTTCTTCAGTAACAGAACGGGTCAAAATCTTTCGAGATCTAACTTCCCTAGTGACTTCTGGCACCTAGCCAAAAAATCTCCAATAACGTTGCTTCTTCATCTTCCTCTCTTTTATTTCAAACAGATGGCACCACTGCCATCTCATCTACTTCTAAAGCTGAACTCTTTTCTCATACCTTTGTTAAAAACTCTACTTTGGATGATTCAGGACTTGTTGCTCCCTCTCCTCCATCCTCCAACTACTCGTACTTCATGCAACCCATTAAAATCCTTCGCAGTGGTTTTCCTTGCCTTCGCTGGCCTAAACCCTCGGAAAGCTTATGGACCTGATGGGGTACCTCCTATTGTTCTCCGAAACTGTACCTCCATGTTTGCACCTTGCCTAGTGAAATTCTTTCAACTCTGTCTGTCAACATCTACCTTTCCTTGTTTGCTTGAAGTTCGCCTACATTCAGCCTGTTCCTAAAAAGGGTGAGCGTTCAAATCCCTCAAACTATCGCCCAATTGCTTTGATTTCCTACCTATATAAAGTTTTAAGTCTATCCTCAACAGGAAGATTCTTTAACATCCATCACTTCACAACCTTCTCTCTGATCTCCATTATGGGTTACGTGGTGATCTGGCTTTCCTTACTGAGTCTTGGTCATCTTCCTTTAGGGATTTTGGTGAAACTTTTGCTGTTGGCTCAGGCATATCAAAAGCTTCTAATGGAGTTTCGCGCAAAGCTTTGATTTTCAAACTATCCTCCTACGGTTTCTATCCTTCTCTCTATAACCTCATTCCAACTTTCCTTTCTGACCGTTCTTTTGCTACTCTGGTAGACAATCACTGTTCTTCTAAATCAACTAATAGTGGTGTTCCTCAGGGTTCTGTCCTGTCACCCACTCTCTTCTCATTATTCATCAATGATCTTCTAAACCAAACTTCTTGTCCTATTCACTCCTACGCTTATGATGCTACCCTGCACTTTTCCACGTCTTTTCGTAGTCGTCCAATCTTTCAGGAAGTAAATATTTCTCGCAGGGAAACCACAGAACGCCTCACTTCTGATATCTCTAAAATTTCTGATTGGGGCAGAGCAAACCTAGTATTATCCAATGCCTCAAAAACTCAATTCCTTCATCTATCAACTCAACACAACCTTCCAGATAACTATCCCTTCTTCAGTGACACTCCACTGCCCCCTCTTCTACAATGAACATCCTCGGTCTGTCCTTTATTTATAATCTAAACTGGAAACTTCACATGTCATCTCTAGCTGAAACAATTTCTATGAAGTTAAGGGTTCTGAATCATCTCCGCCAGTTTTCTCACCCCCCAGCTTCTAACTCTGTACAGGGGCCTTATAGGAAGCCATTCACGAAGGATCGAGTATGCTTCACATGTCTTGGGGAGCTCCACTCACCGTTTTTCTCGACAGGGTGGAATGAAAAGCATTTCATGCTATGAACTCATTTCCTCTAACTGACTGTCTTCAGACTCTCTCTCTAATCGCCGCAGTGTTGGATCTCTTGCTGTCTACTATCGCTATTTTCATGCTAACTGCTCTTCTGAACTTGCTAACTGCATGCCTCCCCTCCTCCCGCGGCCTCGCTGCACAAGACTTTCTTCTTTCTCTCACCCCTATTCTGTCCACCTCTCTAACGCAAGAGTTAACCAATATTTTCAATCATTCATCCCTTTCTTTAGTAAACTCCTTTCCTGCTTTTGTATTTCCTTATTCCTATGATTTGAACTCTTTCAAGAGAGGTTTCAAGATAATTCTTTAGTTTAGTTCACCGCTTTTGACTTATAGGGATTGGCACCTCAGTGGGCCTTTTTTTTTTGTATCATATTTTTGTTGCTTTTGGCTAATGCCCTTCCTACATAAGAAAAAACACTTAGCATCTTTTGTTTCACTCTAAACTACTTTTTAATTGCTTATGTAAACTGATTTACATATAAATAAGAAGAATAAACAAAATAATAATAAAATCCCCAAAAAATAATAAATACCACCCTCAAAAAAAAGAATAATAATAAAACCCAACGGGCGATTCTAAAAAAAAAACTGAGTTTTTCCAACCCTGATATATATATATATATATATATATATATATATATATATATATATATATATATATATGTATATATATATATATATATACCCGATAGGTAGGTAAGGTAGGAATAGGTAGAATTTTTGTTCATGTAGTGTAGGAACTTCCATTGTGGAAATTTCCATTGTTTTACATCTGTTGAGAAGTCGCCACCTAACACAGACTCATCACGAGGAGCTGGTGTTACGTCTAGGTCCGCTGGCTTTTGCCGGCAGCACCTTCCCGAGGATTGAGTAGCGGGCTGGGCGTGAGGCAGGAGTGCTACCAAGCAAGCCTGCCGAAGGGTTTCCGTTGAACTCAGAGCTATGAGTGTGCGCACAAACTCTAAACAAACTCTAAAACTAAGTGAAGTGATGTCGCTGTTTAACTGATAATAAAACACAGTGACATATTCGTAATTAATTCGGTGCGATTAATTCTTTAAACTCTCCACTTAAGTGCTTCTTTACCTCCGCCCTACCGCCCACGGCACTCCAAAGCAACACATACGGTGCCTACAAACTTTGTTTTGTATGGAGTAATCTACTGCAAAAAGATTGCGCCCCCTGCCTACAAGAGGTGAGGACTTGGGAAACTACTTATGTACGCGGATAACGAGCTGTCGAGTGAGGGCCGCCAGGGTTAGGGTTACCAATCGGATTTAGTTGATCGTACCAAATCGGGCCAACAAAACATACCAAATCCAGACAAAATATACCCAATGGAAAGTGAACAAGATAAATATATATATATATATAGAGAGAGAGAGAGAGAGAGAGAGAGAGAGAGAGAGAGAGAGAGAGAGAGAGAGAGAGAGAGAGAGAGAGAGAGAGAGAGAGAGAGAGAGAGAGAGAGAGAGAATTTGTTGCACACACACACACACACACACACACACACACACACACACACACACACACACACACATCTTCAAATATTACATTTACGTCAAATGCATGAGTAGAAACAAGGTTAGTGCAAAGGGACTTTGAGCCAAAAAAAAAAAAAAAAAAAAAAAACGAGCCAAAAAAATTCTAAACAGACGATTTCCAAAACGGAGGAGGCCCCCCCATGCATCCAGCATCTACAATATCAGTGGAACAGGGTTTCTTATCTTTGACTAGAGATGCAAATCATCGTCTTCCAGTGCCTCTGTTGGTGGTGCCCACTTGCAACTCATTTTAGTAATAATCTCCTGTTTCTGTTGAAACAGCATACGAGAATGTTTCAGGGTCCTCCACTGCTTCACTCAGACCTGGCAGTTCACACGAAATCAGCTGTCACCATTCTTTGTTCAGGTCTTCATAGGCACTTTCTTGAATTATCTTTGAAAATTTGATTGCCAAGGATATGGGGGATTTCCTTGCTGCACATTAGATGGATCTAGTGCTTCAAGTAGTTGTAAGTTATGAAGCAGATTAGAGGACAGGAAACGTTTCAGCATCTGCTTTGAGAAAGCTACATAGAAATTGAGTGTCCTCACCTGAAACTGCTCTAAATCTGCTCTAGGATAATGCTTTCTGTTACTGCTCCACGGTAAATATCTCCTAGAC
>NC_087190.1:6123000-6150500 GCF_035594125.1 Scylla paramamosain
GACTACACCCTGAGTTTTTTTTACAAGTGTGTACCCTGTGTGTATAAGGCAGGGAAATAAGTGCAAGTGACAGTGTATACGAGTAAGTAATTTTATTGTGGTGACAAGAACAATGACAGACAGACTACATATCCTTGTGCCGAGATTCAGTTCTCTTGGGCTCAGTACTTAAGTGGTGTTGTATGTAAACTGCAAATATATATGTATAAACTGTACAAAGGGTTTTCCTAATTACCTGGGTATCAAAAGACTGATTTGCCTTTTACCGCTTGAAGGCTGTACCAATGAGGGGTTAAATAAAAAGTAACACTACGTCCTGCATCCTAAATAGCATTCCATAAATGGTGAGGCTATTAAAGAAAAGGATAATAATTTAAGAGAAAGTTATATTAATGCAGCTCCATAATTCCAACTTATTGCATAGCACCTCCATATTCAAATGAGGGAATTAGAGCAATTAGCTGGGAAATTTGATCGATTACGCGTTTCTCAGGCTGCTTCCCCCGAGGTATAAGAAAGTGAGCTTTTAGAACCGAGTGATGTAGGGAATGAATCTTGCGAGAATGATGACCACCGTGAACTAAGGAGTGGTACTCGACACCGCTAACTTCCTAAAGAAACCGTGTCTAAGTCACCTACTAACATCATGTCTACTGCAACTAAATCAGCCACTACCTCCCATAGTACTGGTGCTGGACCACAGCTCACGCAAGGTGCAACGATAGTTTCTCTTAAAATACTCTCTTCCACCACTGATATAATCCCATTTTCAGGATCAGATTCATGGTGCTCAGCCCAAAAATTCATTGTTAGGTGCGAGGATGTCATGTCTCATGCTTGTATCACCGAGCCGGGTGATAAAATTTCTTTTGTCAGTTAAAAACTTCAACCTGATTCTCTGGCCCATTATTAATGGACTCAAGTACATTCACAGTGCCAACAGAGAACTATGATTATGACGTTTAATAATCTCTTCCTGGAAACCTTTGGCGATTATGTTAACTCGTGGTCCAGGATATAAATGCAATCTGTGAGCACCTGGCTCAGTCCGCTTTCGCTAAAGGAAGATTCGAGTTACAAGTCATTGCTAGTCAAGCAGCTGTAGACATTGTAAGAGTCCAAAGGGACAATGGGTGGATTAAACAAGACTCCCTCTGTGACAAGGATCATCAACAATTTTGGAGATTTTTACCTACATGCTAGTTTTAAAGATTGGGGAACGCAATGGTCTGCTTTCCCTAGAATTTAAGCTTAGTGACACTTCACGAGTTTTCAAAAAACTAAAAACCAAACTAGATGAAAGCGCGATAAATGCGCGTTATATTGCGTCTTCCGTCGCCGCCACTTGACCAATATCTCCCGTTGTAGTAGGTTCAAGTGACCAGCTAGTTTCAAGCTACCAAATGCGCACACAGCCCTATTTTTACTGCCAGACGTACGATGCATTCACTGCCAGCCACGGCAACGCACGAACATCTTCAGCCGACACCATTCGAGAGCAGTAGTACTAGGCATGCCATGTAGGTTAGTTTGTTAGGTTAGGCTACGTATTGCTACACATCATTTAGATTAGGTTAGGTAATGTTAGGTTAATGTCCTGTTATCTTAAAACCCGAACCATTCGTAGTACTGAATGATTTGATAAGCTAAATAATTCATACCTAATACTTAAATTCTAATAAAAAGTAAAAAAGAATTGTATGACGTGGCATAGTAGCTAACAGATCTCGATCAGCGTCTAAATGTTCTTTCGATAATAAAATGAATGTCCTTAAGAGGGGGTCCAAGGAGGTCTGTGCATTGCCGTGGCTGGGAGTAGATGAACCATATGTCTGGCAGTGAAAATAGGCCTACTCGCGCAATTAGTCACTTGAAACCAGCGTTGCCAGACGTACGATAATTATTGTACAAGTACAATAATTTTTGCCCGCGTACGATGTACAATGGGACTCATACGATAATACGATAATTTGGGAATTCGTACGATATTTTTTTTATGAAATATACAATAATTTGAGTGAAAATTAATGTTTTCAATATCAGGTAATGCAAAATTTCTTATATAAATTTGAATAACAAAATAAAAACCTGAAAGTGCCAGATGTATTGCTTTCCTTACGAGACAAGTCTCACCATACAGGTGAACAACAGGTCTCGTTCTTGTCTGCGACCAGTCGTCCGCTCCCCGAGTCCCCGTCCCATAGTCTCGTAGTCTTCAGTCAGTCGTCAGTCTGGCGCGTCGCGACGCAGGACAGGATTTTCAGTTTTCGTTAAAAATGTCTAAAGAGAAAGGAAAGGAGAGGAAGTTGCACGAAAACACTGCAAAGCATAAGAAAATGTGTGCGGCATCCTCATCCAAAAAACTTATGGAGTCATTTACAAGTGCACGTGCTGATAATGAAACTAGTAAAAGTGATTATGTTAAGGCTGCTGAAATAAGGCTTACTGCATTTATGGTGGAACACAATATAAGTTTCCGTGTGGCCGATCATCTGTGTGAAGTCCTGAAAGGTTGCTTCTCTGACTCCGCTATTGCAAAGGAATTGAAAATGAAAAGAACGAAATGTCAAAGAGTGTGTGGTAGTGTTATGGCACACTCTCACAAACAAGAGCTCATTAACATCTTGAAGTAGAACAAGTTCAGCATTCTTGTGGATGAATCCACAGATATATCGGTCTCTCAGAATTTATGCATCATGGTAAGAGTGGTTGAAGGAAATGCTGTTGTCACCAAATTTTGGGATTTAGTGCCATTATTTAGTAGTGATCCTAGTAAAACTAATGAAGGTGCTGCAGCTGCCAGGTTGTTTTCAGAGATAATGAAAACATTTACTGAAAATGGTATACCTACTTCTAATATCATTGGGTTTGGTTCTGATGGATGCAGCACTATGATGGGGCCTAATAACTCTGTGAGTAGCAGGTTAAAGGAACTTTGCCCAGGAATCTTTATTATGAAATGTGTGTGCCATTCTGCCCATATATGTGCCTCTGAAGCATGCAAACAATTACCTGATGTTATTGAACAACTAGCTCATGATGTCCACAACACATTCAAGAACTCTTCAAAACGATTGGCACAATTTGTAGAATTTCAAGAGTTTGCTGGGGCTCAAAAGCTTAGGATTTTATTGCCATCTAGAATGCGCTGGCTTTCCTACACGGCTGTTGTGAAAAGGATGCTTGAGCAGTGGGGCCCTCTTCAGATGTTCTTTACTGAATTAAATTTTCAACAGACGAAAACTTGTGGTAGCACAGTTAGAAGTGCTTATGAACAACTGCACAATCCATTTACCAGACTTTACTACTGCTTCCTTTCTTTAGTATTACCAAAGTTTACTCAGCTGAACCTTTTATTTCAGAGTGAAAGAGTGGTCATAACTGAATTGCACAGGCAAGTTTGTAATTTAATAAAGAATTGCTACTGATGTACATGAACCATGAATACATTGTGAAAACCATGCTTTCAAAAGTTGATCCAAGATATCAACGTGAGTTCCTGATGCTAGAGCAGGTGTATTTGGGTGCATCTGTCTTAAAAACAATAACAGACAATCCAGAATTAAGCAAGCAAAAAAAAAGGAAATGTATGAGTTTCGCTTCCACTGCAGATTATTTTTGATAGTAGCAGCAGAACAGATCAGGAAGAGATTTAATTTCGGAGATGAAGTCCTTTCAAGAATGCATATGCTGGAGCCAGCCAGTGTTCTAGGCATCCAGGGCAAAGTGCAAGAACAAAGTTCGGTGCCCCTCGCGACACACCTTCCCCAAATCATTGCCCAGGATGATTCTACCCTCCAGCAACTGGGCGATGAGTGGAGGAGGCTTGCCGTAGAAGATCTGCCTAAATCCATTACCAACATGGCGAAAAAAAGTGGACAAAAGCAATTACAACCAGCCTGATAAATTTTGGTGTGCCATAAAAACTCTGGAGGATAGTTTAAGCTTGTTTCAAACTTTTCACTAGGATGTCTTTCTTTGCCTCATGCTAATGCTGACTGTGAGCGCTGCTTCTCTAGTGTAAACCGTGTGAAAACAAAAGACAGAAATAAGCTAAAAACTGAAACCGTAAGAGACATCATCCTAGCAAAGCAGTGTGTTTCTTCCACATCCAGCAGCGACTGTACGACCTTCAAGCCATCAATCAAAGTCAGTGATAAAAAACATGACATCAAGAGTGCTATATTCTTCTAATGAAGAGAGTGCCGGGGCTGCTGACGACGTGCCGGAAGTATATATAGAAGAACAAGACCAGTAATCTCCTACATAGTAAGTAAACAACTTAACGAAGTGTCCTGTAGTTTTTCTCCAATTATTAATATATATATTTAGGAAAGTGTTTTGTTTGTTAAGGGCATTGTTTTTTTTTTTTTTTCATTACACACACACACACACACACACACACTCTCTCTCTCTCTCTCTCTCTCTCTCTCTCTCTCTCTCTCTCTCTCTCTCTCTCTCTCTCTCTCTCTCTCTCTCTCTCTCTCTCTCTCTCTCTCTCTCTCTCTCTCTCTCTCTCTCTCTCTCTCTCTCTCTCTATATATATATATATATATATATATATATATATATATATATATAAACCTAAATTCTGCTGTATTTGGAAAGTGGCAGTTTTGCATAATATTTGGAATAATTACATATGTACGATAATTTTACCAGAAGTACAATAATTTCAACCTGTGTAGTACGATAATATGGCCAAAACAATCTGGCAACGCTGCTTGAAACTAGCTGGTCACTAAAACCTACGACACCGGACAAGACCCAGATGTGGAGTCTTATGCCGCTGTGGTCACAGACAACACAGTAGTGCTGATGTGTCATTATTGTAATAAATCTAGACACAGCAAACAGGTGCTTTACCAAACAGAACGCCAAGGAAAAAAAAAAGATGGGTAAAGCACCACAACCCAGTGTCAATCCTCAGCCCTTAGCATTTGGTTCAGTTCCAGCTTTAAATGCAAGGGGTGATGCCACTCTTCTTCTCCTAGTGGGAACCGCCTTGTCGTGGTGCGGGGGCTTGCGTGTCCCTATGACCTGGCGTGCGAAGGTAAAGGGAGCTTCGGCCTCTGCTTCTCCCTATTTAGGGGGAAAGGGCTACCGATGCTAGCAAGGTCACCAGTGAGGGACCAGACTAAATGGTTCCCACAGTTAGGCAGCCAGTACAGGTCAACGGTGTCGCTCACCAGAGGGACCACATTTTGAGGTCGTTCTTTGTTGGATGGTTGGGTGTCTGGGCTGAGATGCGTTGTGGGTGGAGGTTTTAGCTCCGTCGTGGACAAACTTTCGAGTTTTAAAACGAGTGGCTTCCATGGGGACGAGGTACCACCTTCACGGCGGCCAGTGCTCGCTCCTTTCGTTGTCCCAGTAGGCGGTCTCCCTTGATCCCTGGAGTCAATTTATTTTTATAGTATATATATGAGTAAATATAGAAACTCCTCTGGTCCTCGAGGGGCGGTCGACCAGGCCCTCGAGACGTCACCCTCTGGTCGTGATGGTGTTGTGCAAGCGAAAACTTGTACTTCCCCTGCTGTTGATTCCCAATGTGAAAGACGCATAGGGTCAGTTGTTGATTCCTGTTTTGACACTCTTATGATCATTAATGTCTATGCCTCGATGTCATACCGTGCTATTCACTCAGTTCTCAAGCCTTTCGGAACAGTTCTCAGTATCCATCTTAAATATGATGGCGAGTGTATCTTTAAACGGCGTTACATGACATTTACATCAGACGTTGCTGCCAGAGTTGCTCTTCAGGCAATAAATTATCTGCGTCTTGGAGAAAACAATTTAATTGCTGAAGTCATTCAATCAAGCAATGTAGCTGACAGCGAGAATGATTATTGTCCCAATGTCTTTGATGATGCAGAAGAACGAGCTCCCAAAGGAAAACTCCCAAAGGAAACTTTATTCACGCTGCCAAGTATCTAGAAAGGGAGACTGGAGTATTCCCAACAAATAACATAAGGAAGTATGGCAGAGGTGTCTTGATCCAAGCTAAAGATTTAACGCAGGCGATGATGCTCCTCCATCTACCATGCCCTTCTGATGGAGTCTTTCAATCCATCAAGTCAGACCGAAGATTCGATTACTGTAAAGGACGTACTTACAACCAGGACCTGTACGAACACTCAGAAGATGACATTCTTCAGTTATGTCCAACGTTATGTTAATGTTCAACGAGTGGCCAAGATTAAAGGCAATGGTAATATGATAATGCTCACATTCTGTGGTTCTTTTCTCCCTGACCTTGTTAAGATCGGTCCTCTCTCTCTCTCTCTCTCTCTCTCTCTCTCTCTCTCTCTCTCTCTCTCTCTCTCTCTCTCTCTCTCTCTCTCTCTCTCTCTCTCTCTCTCTCTCTCTCTCTCCCAGTAAAGGCTTTCATCGATCGTCCATTGCAATGTTACCGGTGTTACGAGTTCGGTCATGGGAATAACAACTGTATAAGTCTTCCCCGGTGTGGTCACTACTCAGAACTTACTCCCACCCTACCCTTGACCCTTGAATTCGAATCAGACCCTTATTGCTTCTTCCAAAGGGAAGCTCATCCATTACGCTTTCGAAAATGTAAGAGGTACCGCCTTTAGCAGGACATTCTTCAACTCGCTGATTCTCAATTGATTTTTCTTGGTAGTGCCAGGCAGGAATTTCTTTTTAGACAGAAAGATGGTGGGGCAAATACATATGCCTCCTCCCTCCACTCTAGTTTCTCTACCTCTGCCATACGAAATAAGGCTGCAACACCTTCCTACCTTGCTCAACCATCAAATGTTTCTTTCCATTCCTGTGAGAATGTCGGTGCTTCAGTTACTGCCTGCAACAGGTTTTCTGTTTTGGAAAGTGTCACCTCCTCTGCATCTTCAACCAAGCACTCCACTACATCTTCAGCAAAGCCTTCCATTGCATCTTCACCAGCCACATCACAGACTCCTCGTACAAAAGTACATATTGTCGAAATTCACGCTCCCATGGATTCCCAACCACGAACGACTTCCAAGACTTTTAAACTGCCACAGCAACATATCAACAATTCTCCCACGCTTCTTGTTCAGTCCTACCAGAAACGTTCCCAGGGGTCTGCTGAATCCCTAGACTCAACGGGCGTCTCCCCAAGGAAAATCGTTGTGGGAGCGTCAGATGTCCCTCAGCCAGACGAAATCAAAGTGATTCATCCAATTCTGATATAGATATAGAGGGTTCCTTTTCCCATCATCCAAATAAGACTTCCTCCAAGAGCGATACCGATACGTATTTGTCGAGGAATTCCCCTCCTCTGATCTCTTCAGGAATTTCGGAGACTTGTGTGCAGGTAGCTATCCCCACACTAGTTACAAAATCTCAGGTTACTGCGCCTACAACTAACGCAGGATCAGATAAGCCTCGCCGGCCGAGTAAGATAACTAGTCAGGTTGGCAAAGAGAAACTTCTAACTGTGGCTTCCCTGAAAACCCCCTCAAAATAGTAAAATTCAAGATCTTGCTGTGGAATTGTGGCGTACCTCCAGGGATGAACTCCGGGTGTTGATCTTTAAATTTTCTCCTGTTTGTATTTGTTTGCAAGAGACCAATGCTCGGAGGATCAGCTCACTTTGGTCCTCCTGGGTATCGTGCTTTCTTCACTCCATTTCCTGGTCAGGGCCACTACGGTGGCACTACCATGTTCGCAGCGATATTCCTTTTATCCACCTGCAGATTCACTCGCCGCTCCAGGTTATTGCTCTTATTTTTTTTTTTTATAAATCGTTTTTATTCATTATGCAGCCTGTATCTGCCTCCTAGTGTTCTTGCCGAGAGAAATGAAGTTGATAATCTTTTAATTGATCTTCCTTCTCGTATTTTATTGGGAGACTTGAATGGTCGCCATCCTTTGTGGGATGATGACGCTGTCAACCCTGGTGGTCTTTTAATTGCTTCTTTTATCAAGGATTCACGACTGGAGATTTTAAACTCTGGAGACGTGACTCATTTCCATATTCAAACCGGTATTTCCACAACAATAGATGCCTCTCTCTGCACTTCTAATTCTTTTCTTGATTTTAACTGGAAAGTTTTGCTAGATTTATATGGGAGCGATCACTTCCCAGTTTTATTAGAGTCAACTGATTCTGCACCACAGTCACGTCCTCCCCGATAGCGGCTAGTTAAGGCGGATGACGCCTATTTAAAGACCTCACCATCCCTGCACGCTCAATGGATAAGATAGGAAACTGTGATAAGGCTGCAACATATCTTACTGATGTCTTGCACTCCGGTGCTATTCAGTCTATCCCTAAGACCTCTGGCCAGTTTCCTAAACGTCCTTTTCTATGGTGGAATGTGGATTGTACAGCCGCTGTTCAAGAAAGTGCCGCCTTTTCTCGCCTTCGACGGCATCTGACGGCATCGTGGGGACGTCCACTGTTTAGAGGCTTTTCAACGAGCGAGTGCACATGCTTGCCGCACCTTAAAGATGGCTTGGCAAGAGTCTTGAAAGAGTTATATTTCTTCCAACACAGTTCGCACACCACTCACCGACGTCCTCAACAGTCCGCAAAATATCTGTGAAGTACTCAGTTCCTCCCCCAACCTGTTTTATCACATGATTGAGACACGGTGGCAGACCCAAAGGCAGTTGCTGATCTGTTTACTGAGAACTTTGCAAGTCTATGTAGAAAGGATCCAACAACACCTTTGGGACTTCATCGTCGGCATTTGGAATCTGTTGGCGTCAATTTTGGCTCCCCTGGTGGAGAGTCTTATAATGTCCCATTTTTTTCAGTTTGAGTTACGCATGGCTTTGTCCCATCGCCATGATTCATCCCCGGGTTCCGATGACATCCTATATTCCATTTTGCGCCACATGTCCGATGAAGCTTTTGCCTTTTTACTCGTCCTTTTTAACTTTATTTGGAATACCGGTGATTTTCTATCCTCTTGGGGTGTGGCTGTAATTACTCCCATTCCAAAGCTTGGAAAAGATCATCAGTTAACGACCAACTATCGCCCCATTTCTTTAACTTCATGCATTTGTAAGTAGCTGGGAAAGATGGTGAATATCAGGCTTGTGTGGTACTTGGAGAGGCAATTACTTGTCTCCAGTTCAGTATGGTTTCCGGAAAATGCGATCTACGACTGATGTTTTATTGTCTCTGGAATCTTCCATTTGTGAGGCATTTGTTAATAAGTAACACCTTATCACAGTTTTTTTTTATTTTTTATTTGGAAAAAGCTTATGACACGGCCTGGTGTCATGGCATTTTACTTAGTTTATTTGAGTTTGGTCTTCGTGGCCGACTCCCTATTTTTATACAATAGTTTTCATCTGTTCGTTTTTTTTTTCGTTTTTTTTTTTTTTTTTTTTTTTTTTTTTTTTTTTTTTTTTTTTTTTGCGGGTACGGGTTGGTGGCGATCTGTCTGGAGTACGCCCACTAGAAGATGGTGTGCCGGAAGTAAGTATATTTAGTGTCACACTTTTCGCTGTAGCTATAAATAGTGTCATTGGTATACTTCCGGAATGAGTTCTTGTTAGCTTATAATTATGTCGATGACTTGTCTATCTCCTTTTCTGCAGCGCGGATGCCACTGATTGAGAGGAAGCTACAGGTGGCACTCAATAGGATTTTTTAGTGGGCTCCAACTCGGAGATTTCGTTTATCGGCTTCAAAGACTGTGGCCATGCATTTTTGCCGCCTTCGTGGTGTTCACCCTGACCTAGACTTGTATCTATATGATAGAAGAATCTCTTGTGTGGAAGAAACTCGTTTCCTTGGACTTATATTTGACAGTCGGCTGACTTGGCTACCCCACCTTTCGTTATATTAAGGCAGCATGCACGAAGGCGCTGTCACTTCTAAGAGTTTTGGCTCACTTTTTTGGGCGCTGACAGAGACTCTCCTAGCCCTGCACAGAACTCTTATGCTTTCTAAATTAGAGTACGGTTGTGAAATTTATTCGTCTGCCACTGAGGCTCTGCTCCATGTGCTGGATTCGGTGCACTACGCTGGTATTCGCCTGGCAACTGTTGCGTTCCGCTCATCTCCAATCCCTAACTTACTGGTGGATGCTGGTGTCCTGCCATTGGACCTACGCCGTCAGTCTCCAGTAATGAAATGTTGGTATCGAATCCACCGCCTCCCTGAGTCTGTCACTTGAACAACAGTTTTTCATGATGCACGTTCTCCCTTATATGATGTTCGTCCTAGTTTTCCTAAGGCTTTTGGATATCGGGTGAGGTCTGCCATGACTGAGTTTGATATACCTTCCATCTCCATTTATCCCCATCGCCTCCCAAGTGTCAGGTACTGGCAGATGTCGCGGGTATCGATCTGCCCTCCTGTTGTTATTAGTAAAAACTTATTATCGCAGTACGAGTCTCGTGCTTTATTTTTGAACACTGTTCGACACAGTCTGGCTCCGTCCCTGTCTACACAGATGGTTCTAAGTCTGATGCAGGAGTGGGATATAATGTTATATTCCCTTCCTTCTGTCAAGGCGGTAGCCTTCCGAGAGTTGCCTCTGTTTTTTACGGCAGGGTTATCTGCCATTATTCTTGCCCTAAAAATATTTTTTACTTTGCCGTTTTCAAGTTTTATTATTTTCAGTGACCCCTTTTTAATGACTATTTTTTAGTTTGTTGTCTGCCCTTCCTTTCTCCCTCCCCAGTCTTATCTGTTTTAGAGTGGATTCACTGCTTCAGCGCAGAGGATATCATATAACATTTTCTTGGGTACCTGCACATGTGAGAGTTCATGGTAATGAGAAGGCTGATAGGCTGGCTAAAGAGGCGGCAACTCGAGTTGCTCCTTCCATCCCCATTCCCTTTGAATTAAACTCCAGTATAAGGGTGGCGGTTCTTGCCAAGTGGCAGGGCAGGTGGGAAGACGTGGTTGCCACCACTTAGATGGGGAAGATAACTTATGTAACTTTCCGTCCATGGATATGTCCATGTGCAGGGGCGCAACTCAATGGCCCGACTCCAGACGGATCACACACGTCTCACTCATGTCCCGGGAAACCCAACCATTCTGTGATGACTGTTTAGTTCTTTAGTTCCCCTTACAGTGCAACACTTTCTAGTGGAGTGTCACACTCTGGTGGAGCTGGTGGAGAATCCCTGGCCGGTTGAACGGCGGCTTGATGGCGTCCTGGCGGATAGGTGATGAGTAGTGTGAACATGGACCCGTACATCACCCGTCCGTCTAGCACAGTGGTTCCCAAACTATCTTACCTGACGCCCCGTTTTTGCTTCCAGTAGACCCGCACGGCCCCAGTTCCTCTTTTTTTTTCATATGAAATGATTCTTACATTTATTTCTTAGCATTGTTCAGAAAAACATATTTGTTTGTATTACATTTTAATAATGAAAGCCACTCAAACAAATAATACTACATTCCAGTAACTAAAAAGGAAACATTTGGTTCAAAGTGAGCGAAAAAAAAGGTTTGAACATCAGCAAATTGGCAAAATTGAGTTGCAATTTTAAGAAAAAATAATTTGAAAACATGGCATATAATATTTGGAATGACTCATGAGACTAAGGCAAAATTTATGAACTAATTTAGTGAGATGGATGCTGCTGCTTCTTCCTCACAAGATCAGAAATTCTAGGATTGAAGGATGACAGCGCACAACGCAAGTCATTTTCTACATCAAGTCGGTTGCGCTGTTTTGTTTTCAGAACAACAAGAGCTGAAAATCCTGCTTCACAAAGATAAGTAGAAGAAAAGGGAAGAATCACACGAAGTGCTTCTTCACCTACTTTTGGGTACATGGGGAGATATTTCACCCAAAACTCTTCTAACTTCATTGTTTCAAAGTCCCTTTTCGCGCTGGAGTCACATTTCAGATCGATGGCTTCCTCTTGCAGTGATTCCAGTAACAACTCCACATCAGTGTTAAATGGATTCTGCACCAATGTTCAAAGAGAATTCTCCATTGAGACATCTGGAAAATAGTGCATAAATTCCTCAGCAAGGGAATGCAGATGTGATAAAACCTCTTTTGTCATGTCATACTGCTCAATGTTTCTCTTCTCAGATAAGAGCTCATTCAGATGTGAGAACGATGAAAAGTTCCCAACTTGTACTTTTCGTTTCCAAAGATGAATTTTTTCGGTGAAAGCTCTGATCACATCAGAGTGTGCAATGATGTTTGTGTTTCTTCCTTGTAACTTCAAATTGAGGTTGTTGATGGCCTCAAAAAAGTCCACAAGGTATGCTAGTGAGAGCTGAAAGTCTTCCTCTCTGAATGCTTCATACAGTTTGTCTTGTTTCTGCTTCTGCAAGAAAATTTCCACTTCATCTTTGAGCTCGTAAAGACGACTCAGCATGTTTCCCTTGGAAAGCCAGCTGACTTCGGTGTGAAACAGGAGAGTCTTATAATCAGTGCCCAAATCTGAGCAAAGAGCTGCGAAAAGCCTAGAATTCAAAGAGCTATTCTTTACAAAATTCACCACTTTTATTGCCAAATTCAGTGAACTGCGTAGATTACCAGGCAGAGTTTTGCTTGCTAATGATTGTCTGTGGATAACACAGTGAGTCCCAGTTACAGCAGGATTTTTTTCTTTCACCAACTTCACAAATCCAGAGCGAGATCCAATCATTGATGGGGCACCATCAGTACAAACACCGACTAATTTTTCCCATGAAAGACCGTGCTCTTGGAAAAACTCATCAACTTTTGAAAAAAACATCAATGGCCTTTGCTGTTGTCTCCAGTGCTGCTGAGAAAAGAATTTCTTCTTTCACAGTTCCTTCATCCACGAATCGAGAATAAACAAGCAGCTGGCAGAGGTGAGCAACATCAGTACTTTCATCGCACTGTATTGCAAAGAAGCGAGATGCTTTTATTTTGTCCAAAACTTGTTCTTTTATGTCTTCTGAAAGTTCGTCAATGCGACGCTTCGCTGTGTTATCTGATAAGGAAATCTTTGATAACTTTCTTTGGCTTTCTTCCCCAAGCACAGTATTTGCAGCACTCAAAAGGCAGGGTTTTACAAGGGTCTCCCCCACAGAGTGAGGCTTCTTTGCTTTTGCCATAAGTAGTGACAGCTCGTAAGATGCTTCCACCAGTTTCCACGTTTCTTGATGAAAAACACTGCTTGAGTCCAGCTTCATACGATTCAGCTCATGCAGTTTGGCTGTGAAGAACTCCTTTGGCTTTTCTTTTAATGCTTTGTGGTTTGTGCTCAAATGTCGCTCCAGACGACCAGGTCTTAAGGCGTCATTGCTGAGGACTGTATGGCATATGACACACTGAGGGAGATGAAATCCATTCCTCTCTATAACAGTGAAGCCATACTTGATATATTCATCTGAATACTTTCTTTTCCTTGCCCCAGACATTTCTGCCAAGTGAAAATAGCAACAAACTTATAAACTGCACCATGGAACTAAGTAGTTATATAACATACCGTATTGGCATGCACCACACCACACATTCATATAACATAGATCACACAACTGGAAATCATAAATCTGTAACATACCACAAATATTCAGCACACAACGTGGCTTATATCTTAACAATAATGACAATGAGAACAACTGTGGAAAATACAACGAGAAGAAGCAAACGGAGTAAAACTAAACGCACGAAAATGCTCAGTTATACTGTGATGTAATGTGTTGATTTGACGAGCGATGTTTTGCATACAGTCGACCTTGGCATAGTTGTGCTCATGTACCTTTGTTTGTTGGATCTTATATTAGCGATTTTGGCGATGACTGAATTGTGATATGATGGTACGTTTTTGGTGTGATGTAGAGTAGTGCGCGCACGGTGGTTTAGTTTTGTTTGCGTGTCGAGAGTTGAGTTTGTGTTTGCAGTGGTTTAGTCTGTTATCGTGTTTTTTGGCTTTGTTTTATCATTTCCACTTTTTTTTATAATAGATTCGCTTCTTTCTGCTGTCTGAGATTTTTATTAACGTTTTTTTATTAAGTAAATAGATATGGCGATTGAACCATCAACCCAGCAACATATACAGTACACTTAATTTGTCACACACACTTTTCGCCGCCTATACTGGAATCAACGCACACACTTCACCACATATATTCAAACTAGCGTACAAAACTCACCACGTATTATTCACATTTCAAACTTTCGATCACAACGAGTATTTCACACAATCAATAAGACATTCCATTCTGCATCGTTCTACCCTTGCAAATCGTCAAGGTTACAATGTCACTCATACACGTATGTGATCCAGAATTGAAGAGTGAAATAAATCCCTACCGTGGACAAGGGGAATATGTGCTCAGGTTGACGGGATGGAGTATTGGGAGTTTGTGACGAGTCCCTCAGTGGCGTCAGTGTGGTTGGTATCATTGACTTGTCCAAAACGTGTAAAGAGAACTAGCTTAATAGAAAACGGGTTGGAGTGACTGCTATAATTATACTTTGCATGTATGTAATGACAGATATTTGTTCTTTGAATGATTTTATTATTCTAATTAAACAAATAATTTTGAGCAGATGACTTCACGCCCCCCTTGTATCCTCCTCGCGCCCCCACAGGGGGGCGCGCCCCCTAGTTTGGGAACCACTGGTCTAGCACATGTAGCTTGCCCCACTCCCATACACTTTCATTTAGTTTGCTGGCTGGCACAATGGACGAAAGGTTGATCGAGCTTGTACGGGGGTATGAAGAGTTGTTTGATATGACAAACAGAAGGTACAGTGATAATTGCTATAAAGACAAGATTTGGAAGGTGATTGGTGAAGAATTAAACAAACCAGGTAAGAGTATGTGAATTTTATTACTCATTATTTGCATGCATTTTTAATCTGTCAAGGAAAAACTATTGCTCCATATTATGTATGGTAACTCAAATAAACCCAAATGTCTCTAAATTATTTTGTCTAACATAACAGAAAACAGATAGCAGTGTATGGTATTCTGCATTGGGAATGTTTTATTCCCAAGGAAGTGCTCCAGCAGGACTACTGAATAATGCTTTGAATTTTTCTCTAACATTAAATGCACTTTGCTGAGCATTCCCTCCTTGTCTTGGTATATTCATCAGATTATTCTGAGATTGTGTCTGCCTACATGCTTTGAAATGTGACAGGTTTTCATCCCTGATAAAGTTATGTAAAAGGCAAGCAGCCATGACAATGATATCTGCATTTTCAGGTTCTAGATTAATTGTTCTTTGGTAAATAAGAAACTTGTGACTCAGAATTCCGAAAGTGTTTTCGACAACTCTTCTAGCTCTAGAAAGTCTGTAATTATACACTCTTTTTTCATCATCATCAATTTGTGTTCCTGGGTAAGGTCTCAATAGATAGGGCTTGAGGGGAAATGCCTCATCTCCTACTAGTACATGAAGTACTGCACTAGTTGTACCAGGCAGCATAGTTTGTGGAGGTATATTTAGCGTATTATTCTCTAATCTCTGTCCTAGTTGTGAGCTTGAAAATATTCCACCGTCACTGTTCTTTCCAAAAGAACCTGTAATTTGCATCTACCACACCCAGCAAAACAATGGAAAATGTTTGTTTGTAATTAAAAAAAACAGTGAGCCACTATTTTGGGGGCACGAATCTTGATGTGCTTACCATCTATCGCACTTATCCCAAACACCAGTTGCAATTTGTGTCCAGGTCTCTTCGTTTGGAGTTGGCATAAGTTCCTCTCTCATTCTCTTGATAATTGCTTTGCATACCTCCTTCACCATGCTGTGGACTGTGGAGTGTCCTAACAGGTAACTGAAGGCTATGGTTCTGAAATTATCTCCAGTTGCTAGGTACCTGAAAGGGGGAAAATATCTCTATGTAATGTCTATATTTGTATCTGTCTACCTCTGTCTCTACAGTTTATCTATATATCCATTTGTCTATCTAGGTTAGGATAGTACCGGTAGGCTAGGCTAGGTTAGGATAGTACCTGTAGGCTAGGCTAGGTTAGGATAGTTCCTGTAGGCTGTAGGCTAGGCTAGGATAGTACCGGTAGGCTAGGATAGGCTAGGCTAGGCTAGGCTAAGATAGGATAGGATAGTACCTGTAGGCTAGGCTAAGGAAGGTTTTACACACACACACACACACACACACACACACACACACACACACGAACTGTAGCAAAATGCTTTCTATTTCCAGGACATGAATGCAAACTGAGGTGGGGAAATCTTCGAGACCAGTATCGAAGGTTATTTAAGAAAATTAAATACCAAGAGTGGACAGGAAGCAACGAATATATCAAAATGGAGATACGCAGATGAGATGTCTTTCATTAAACTTTTCATGCGTGACAGGGAAACGATTACTAACCTTGAAGAATAAACAGTAGTTCATGCTGATACAGAAGAGACTACACGTGAGAATTCCAGCTCAACAAACAGGAGAGACGGGGGGAACAGAAGAGACAGTAATTGGTGAGGTAGTTTCGCCAGTGCGACCAGAGGCTTCCAGTAGGAAACGGAGTCGAGCTCCTACAAAGAAGCATGTCTGTGCAACTGAGACACCTTCGTCAGTTTTAATGAAGCATCTACTAAAGAATGAAAGTCAGAAGGAAAAAACTCTCGATGCCGTGGACTTGTTTTTCCAGAGCATTGCAGCCACAGTCAAGAAATTATCCCCTTATCATCAGAACATATGTAAATCTAGAGTTCTTGGGGTAGTATCAGAGTTGGAAATGATAGAATTATCAAGTCAGCCTTCAACATCAGGCACTGCCTACAATTCAGGATCCAACCTATTACTCACTGACACCTATTCATCCTCATCAGCCTACTCTTGTCTCACCTGCACCAAGTACAGAAAATTTCATACATATATAACTAATATGAAGGCCACACAAACACATTATATACCGTAGGCCTCTATTAACATACCTCAAGTTAAAGAGTTTCGTGTTTTTATTAGGTATGTGTGTGTGTTATTTTTAAGATTAGGATAACATTTTACAGTTACACACACACAAAAAAAAATTATTTTTAGGTTTCAACACATTATGCACTGTACTTAGGAAAATAATACTTACAAAAGTATAATTTCATCATGTAATGTGAAGAGCAAATTCACGATTAAAGATCGTCCTTTGTAAAAGAACACGAACAATATTATTTTGTTTTCTTCAAAGAATAAGATCTTAATTATATCAATGTCTGTATCGATTTCTTTCCATTTCTGTAAAATCAATGCAAAATTTTTTTCTCACCTGAGACAAACTGCGAGTCTCTCACTTGGAGGTATTGCTTCTCTGCAATTTGTGTTCATCTTGTTTAAATCCACTTCTATTCTCCAGAGTAAGTAATTAAATTTGACTTTGGACATTCTGAAGTAATGGTAAAACTTCAAGTCATCGTCTACTAGTTCTTTATATAGAGTCCAGTACTCTCCCTCAGACTTTCTCTTTTTCAGTGCCTTGTGTACCCATGTCTTTCTCTTTATCACTTCAGCCTTTTCTTCATCCTCTTCCTCTAATAGGAGGGCAATTGCTGTCAACCTCTAAACTTCACTGTTCATAATGACTTCTGCGTCCAGTATCTGAGGGAACACTGCCAGTGCTAGTGTGCTGGCGACAGACTGTCTGCAGTGATTGTCGGTCGGGTCGCGAACGGTCAATGTGAATTTACAGCCGTTAGACGGCGGTGAGCTGGCGGCCTGCCTGTCGGAACAAAAACGGGTCGTGTGAATCGGCCTTTACCCGTCCCGTCCCCGGCCTCATCCGGGGACAGATGCATTATTTACAAAATAATGCAAATAATGCATAAAGTTGATGTTCACATGTTGGTGACCTTGAAGATCACTCGCGGGGGTCCAGGAGGATGGCTAGGCCTACCAGTATGAGTTGCCAGTTATCCCACGCTGGGTGATTTATGAATTTATATACACCATTGTCTAATGTCTACCAGTCATGCTCAGAGTTGCCAACTGGCAATTTTCATTACCAGATTGGCTACAATCTGGTAATGAAAAATGAGTTTGGCAATGAATTATTGTGATCTGCCAATCTGGTAATGGGAGAGTTAAAATTTGGTAATAAGTAGACCTAATTATGATATATATATATATATATATATATATATATATATATATATATATATATATATATATATATATATATATATATATATATATATATATATATATATATATATATATATATATATATATATATATATATATATATATATATATATATAACAAAATTGTTTTTTTTATTTTTTTATTTATTTATTTATTTATTTATTTATTTATTTATTTATTTATTTATTTATTTTATTGATCTATTTATTTTATTTTTTATATTCACAGGAGGCAGTAGACACCTGCCGAAACGATAATTACTCCCAGTGAGGTCTAAAGCACTGTTCACGGGGTGCTGTGAACTTATCATTAAACCAAGCTTTGACCTCACTGAACGTTTCCCTTTGTGTCTCACAACACTAGGGGCCAGTCATAGCCTGCCCTCTAAAGACAACTCTCTTCCTCGACGCAAAACTACAAGCACCTAATGACACACACACCCTTCACTCAAAAATTTCAAAATCATCATGGCGACTCCTACACCAGCCTCGGAGTCCCCATCTGGGGAGGGGACCATAAATGTCTCCAGGTCGGACTGCCTTTCTGTCGACGACCCTAAGTGTCTTGACATCCCCCTCAACTTTTTCTTCATTAACTTCTGCAACATTCGGGGTCTAAGATCTAATTTTCAATCTGTAGAACACCATCTCTCCTCTTCTAAACCTCATCTTTTCCTCACTGAAACTCAGGTGTCTGAGGCAACTGACAGTAGCCCCTTTTCTGTTCCCTACTACTTTCTCTATCTTCATTTTCGATCCAAAGCTGGATATTGCGTATATGTGCGCAATAACTTAACCTGCTCTCGTGCCCACGCTCTTGAATCGTCCGAGTTTTCCACCATCTGACTACGACTACAGAGTCACGCTCAAACTAAATTTATCTGTGCTGTATACCTTTCACTTAACTCCTCTGACTATAAGAAATTCTTTAACTACTTAACTTCCAAAGTGGAGCACATTCTGACCCTCTTCCCTTTTACAGAGATCTCCATTCTTGGAGACTTCAATGTTCACCACCAGCTTTGGCTTTCCTCTCCCTTCACTGACCATCCTGGTGAACTACCCTTCAACTTTGCTATCCTCCACGACCTAGAGCAATTGGTACAACACCCTACTCGTATTCCTGACCGTCTTGGAGATACGCCCAACATTCTTGACCTTTTCCTGACCTCTAATCCTTCTGCTTATGCTGTCACCCTTTCTTCTCTGTTGGGTTCCTCCGATCACAATCTCATATCTGTATCTTGTCCTATCGCTCCAATCCCTCCTCAGGATCTCCCTAAGCGAAAGTGCCTCTGGCGTTTTGCCTCTGCTAGTTGGGGGGACCTGAGGAGGTATTTTGCTGATTTTCCTTGGAATGATTACTGCTTCCGTGTCAGAGACCCATAGTGTCTGACATGGAGGCGTACATTCCTCACTCTTTTCTCGTCCTAAACCTTTTAAACCTTGGTTTAACACAGCTTGTTCTCGTGCTGTACATATTAGAAAGGTGGCCCACAAAAGGTACTTAAGTCTTCCATCACCAGAATCTCATGCGCTTTATATTTCTGCCCGGAACCATGCCAAGTCTGTTCTCCAACTAGCCAAAAACTCCTTCATTAACAGAAAGTGTCAAAACCTTTCAAGATCTAACTCCCCTCGTGACTTCTGGCATCTAGCCAAGTATCTCCAATAACTTTGCTTCTTCTTTGCCTCCTTTATTTCAACCAGATGGCACCAGTGCTATCACATCCATTTCTAAAGCTAAACTCTTCGCTCAAACCTTTGTCAAAAACTTTACCTTGGACGATTCTGGGCTTATTCCTCCCTCTCCACCCTCTGACTACTTCATGCCACCTATTAAAATTTTTGGCAATGATGTTTTCCATGCCGTCGCTGGCCTAAACCCTCGGAAGGCTTATGGACTTGATGGGGTCCCTCCTATTGTTCTCCGAAACTGTGCCTCCGTGCTTGCACCTTGCCTAGTCAAACTATTTCAGCTCTGTCTGTCAACATCTACCTTTCCTTCTTGCTGGAAGTTTGCCTACATTCAACTTGCTCCTAAAAAGGGTGACCGTTCAAATCCCTCAAACTACCGTCCTATTGCTTTAATTTCCTGCCTATCTAAAGTTTTTTAATCTATCCTCAACAGGAAGATTCTTAAATATCTATCACTTCACAGCTTTCTATCTGATCGCCAGTACGAGTTCAGTCAAGGCCACTCTAGGGGTGATCTGGCTTTCCTTACTGAGTCTTGGTCATCCTCTTTTAGAGATTTTGGTGAAACTTTTGGTGTTGCCTTGGACATATCAAAAGCTTTTGATAGAGTCTGGCACAAAGCTTTGATTTCCAAACTACCCTCTTACGGCTTCTATCCTTCTCTCTGTAACTTTATCTCAAGTTTCCTTTCTGACCGTTCTATTGCTGCTGTGGTAGACGGTCACTGTTCTTCTCCTAAATCTATTAACAGTTTTGTTCCTCAGGGTTCTGTCCTGTCACCCACTCTCTTCTTATTATTCATTAATGATCTAAACCAAAATTCTTGTCCTATCCACTCCTACGCTGATGATACCCACCCTGCACCCTGCACTTTTCCACGTCTTTTCATAGACGTCCAACCCTTCAGGAGGTAAACATTTCACGCGGGGAAGCCACAGAACGCTTGACTTTTAATCTTTCTAAAATTTCTGATTGGGGCTGAACAAACTTGGTATTGTTCAATGCCTCAAAAACTCAATTCCTCCATCTACCAACTCGACACAACCTTCCAGACAACTATTCCCTCTTCTTCAATGACATTCAAGTGTCCCCCCTCTTCTACACTGAACATCCTCGGTCTTCTATGAAGTTAAGCGTTTTGACACGTCTCCGCCAGTTTTTCTCACCCCTCCCCCCCAGCTGCTAACTCTGTACAAGGGCCTTATCCGTCCATGTATGGAGTATGCTTCACATGTCTGGGGGGGTTCCACTCAAACTGCTCTTCTAGACAGGGTGGAATCAAAAGCTTTTCGTCTTATCAACTCCTCTCCTCTAACTGACTGTCTTCAGCCTCTCTCTCACCACCGCAATGTTGCATCTCTAGCTGTTTTCTACCGCTATTTTCATGCTAACTGCTCTTCTGATCTTGCTAACTGCATGCGTCCCTTCCTCCCGCGGCCTCGCTGCACAAGACTTTCTTCTTTCTCTCACCCCTATTCTGTCCACCTCTCTAACGCAAGAGTTAACCAGTATTCTCAATCATTCATCCCTTTCTCTGGTATACTCTGGAACTCCCTGCCTGCTTTTGTATTTCCACTTCCTATGATTTGAATTCCTTCAAGAGGGAGGTTTGAAGACACTTATTCATCAATTTTTGACTACTGCTTTGACCCTTTTATGGGACTGGCATTTCAGTGGGCATTTTTGTTATTGGGTTTTTGTTGCTCTTGGTTAGTGCCCTTCCTACAATAAAAAAAAAAAAAAATGTCTTTACCCAGTTAAACAGACCAAAATTCAACGAACTTCCATTTCCTCATCTCCAAGAAGACAGTACCGAAAAATTCTTTTTCATCCCTAGAAAATGAAGAAGTCTTCAGCTCTGGAATCCCAGAAGATCCAGTTCACTTTTGGGCTTCAATAAAGAAATACGAAGAAGGAGGTCGAAAGCCGTATGGAGCCCTAGCCGGACATGCTTTGGCTGCTTTGACAACACCAGTAAGCAACGCAGTTGTTGAGAGGATTTTTTCCCATGTTAATGCTGTGAAGACTAAGGTGCGAAATCCAATGAAACTTAAGATGCTGGAGGCTATTTTGAGGATACGCATAACCATAACTATGTCAAGAAAATGTTGCAAGGACCTAATAATTACAAAAGGCATATTAGACAAATTCAGTGTTGATGTGTAAGAACATGCAAGAAGTCAAGATTGTCAGGGCAGTAAGGATGATGCCCTTGATGCTCTGTACGAATATTTCTCAATTCTTGCCTCTGGACGCAGTCACCAACTAATCTGTCACCTGGCATCTCACAGTAAGTTTATTTCTTATCACAATTTTCTTATCCCAGTCACCATTATATATATATATATATATATATATATATATATATATATATATATATATATATATATATATATATATATATATATATATATATATATATATATATATATATATATATATATATATATAAGGCTTTCCAGGTCGTCTTACGAGGCCTCCCAGACTTGGGAAGTGAGGCGAGTGCCATCTGCCTCCGCGGCATCCTTGAATATTCTCGCCAAGCGCTAGACTGTCCTCAGCTGTAATCCTGTTTGATGTGCTATAAATGGGAGATCCAGACCAGCTTTCCGTAAGGTTACCACCATCTTTCGTTTATCCTCACTAGTGACCATTTTGAGCAAGTTGAGAGGATGGAAACAAAATAAAGGCTCAATTTAGCCCCGCCTGGGGCCATCAGGCGAACATGATACCTCTTCTTTATCGCAGCCAAGCAGCTACTAAGCAGGGCTGGACGGGAACTGGTTCCGGAACCGGTTCTGACGGTTCCGCCAGGAACCGCGAGGAACCGGTTCCGAGTCTTGAAGTGTGTTCGGCCTTAAAGGTTCCAAACGAGTACTGATGGCAGATAAGCACGAATTACCTTTTTGTAGTGTTTAAATTATGTATGTAATCATTAACATTATTTATAAAGTTTTGCAATGGTATCTACCAATGAACGGAGTAGTGTAATACAATTAAATGTGAATTGCCTCTTTGTCTACTATTCAAAGAAATTGTGTGAATGATATGAAAATATTTCATTCAATTTAGTCAATAGGAGGCACCAATTTAGTGTTGCCACATGCGTAATCTTTTTTTGTACTTTGGTAAATACCCTATGACGTCATAACATAGGGCATATGTGTGTGTGTGTATATATATATATATATATATATATATATATATATATATATATATATATATATATATATATATATATATATATATATATATATATATATATATATATATATATACTGGTGCCATTCCGGTGACTAGTCATAAAAGTTAAGACTGCCAAACAAAGGGGAGGCTGTTACTTTTGTCCTCATGAGTGAATACCTTATCTGCGTAGATATATAAAATAATTTACATGTTGATTGTTCTGTAATCCTTCCTGTCTCGAAATATAACAAAATTTTTTGAGGCACCAAGGATTTTTCAAGGGCAACGCGTTAAAGATGCACATATATTATATCTAAATCTGCGGTGTTAGAGGAGCATTCATCACGCTTAAACCTAGTCAGTTTAACCAAACAATGACATCGAAGCGAATTAGATCAGATCAAGTGTGGAATATTATACAGCACACGTCGTCTGATGTATGCTTAATTCTGTCAAGACAAGCTGAAATGCAATGGAATTAGATCAAACATGGAACACCTCCGCACTACAGTAGACATCCCACTGAATATGCGAGTTATATAAACCCAAGCATGTATATTACTGAACAAATCCTGTGTGAGATGAGAGTAAACATCAACTACACGGTGCACCCATTCAGTATCCATCCCAGAGTCTTGGTCTCTCGGAACTGGGAGTCGGTAATCATTCCCGTCTGTATTCTAGACGAGTCCCGGAACCGCTACACACTGGTAGCCCACAACCAGCGTGCTGGCGGTTCCGAGACTTGGGTATTCACCAGTTGCGCTCTACCGATTCCCCGCGGAACCGGTTTCGGAACTGGTTCCGACAGTTCCGCCTGCCCAAGGAACTGGTTCGTTGAATACTTGAATTATCGGTTCCTGCCTATCACTACGACGAAGCACTAGTACCAATAACTAACCGTGGGCGGTAGAGCGTGTAGGAGTTGGCAGTTACTGGTGTAGATGCATCAGACAAACAGTCTCCAAGATACGAAAAAAATTCTATTGCTAGTAGCACCTTCACTTGCAGTCTTTGTGTTATCACTGCTGAAGACTGGCGCCAGGTCCCAAAACTTACTAGCAACACCATTTTCTTTTGCATATCGCACCATTATACACAAGTTCTGAGATACTGAAATGTCCGTAGATTCATCCATTTTCTTCAGTTTATCTGCCAGGTCCTGCTTATGACATTTAGCCATAACATTACCACGTATGTTTTGACACTTTGTTCTTTCCATTTTTACCTCTTTAGGAATGGCTGAGTCAGGAAAACATTCTTTGATAACATCACATGAATGATCAGCCATTCTAAAACTGGTCTTATGTTCAACCATCATCGCTGTTAGCTTGATTTCAGCAGCTTTAAGTGAATCTCCCTTGCTAGAGTGCCCTTGTGCACTGACAAACGCCTCTGCTATAGTTTTTGTTGAATTAGATGTTGCACACATTGTGATGCTTCCCACTTTTCTCATGAAGCTTTATTGATGTTCACTGTGCAGTAATTTCAACACCAGATTTTTTTATACACTGCTTTACACGAGTCCTTCCTGGATGGTCTTAACGACGGAAATTCTTTTTCCCAGACTTTTCTGTACTTTTGTTCACGCCTTGCTTTTTTTCTTGGTTTTTATTGTGTTTTCAATATTCACGGCACTGCGTTTATCTGCCATTCTCTTTGCTGTGAAATGTGCCAGGTTATAAGAATTTAGCCAGGTAGAACAACACCCGCATCTGAGCTGCCTCCTGTCTCAGACTCCTGATGAAGGTTAATCAAGCATCCCCCCAGTCACCTGGCGCCCGCCTCCCCCCTCATACATTAAATACAGGAACAGATCGTGTAGTGTTCCCCCCCTCCCCCTCACTCCATCTTCAGCCACTCCCACTCAATACATGAACTGACTGTCTAGTGTCCCTTCCCTCACTCCCTCCCTCCTCCCTCCTCCAGCCAAACACCCCCCTCCCCCCCTCTCTCTCTCTCTCTCTCTCTCTCTCTCTCTCTCTCTCTCTCTCTCTCTCTCTCTCTCTCTCTCTCTCTCTCTCTCTCTCTCTCTCTCTCTCTCTCTCTTCAGGGGTAGAATATACTCTGCAGTATCACTTCCAAAATGAATTATTTCAAGAAAGTATAAATTATTGCACATAACTGGACATTATCGTATAATCACACGCACTATATTTTTTTTATGTTACAGTATGCTAAATTATTGTACTTGTATGATAATTATCGTACGTCTGAGAACCCTTTGAGTGACGCCTACAAACGACCATCAGCTTGGGGCTTCATGTAGCACTGAGTACTGATACGCATATTACATGTGTCTTCATGCAACTAGGAAAGTATTGAACATTTCACTTATGATTATCGAGGAATACTGAGGAGGCACTTACCCTGTACGTACAGTAACATTCTTTTATCTAATTTCTTTTAATTTGTCTGATCTTTTAGTTATCTATTTTTTTCTTTTGTCTAATCTTTTTTTAACTGTCGTATCTTTTTATTTCTCTAATCTTTTAATTACTCTAACTTTTTATTTTGTCTAGCTATTTATTTGTCTAATCTTTTTATTTTCCTAATCTTTTAATGTCTAATCTTCTTTTATTTGTCTAATCTTTTAATTAATTTAATTTAATTATTCTTTTATTATGTGTTTTCCTTTCTGAGGGGGTCTACAGGACTGAAAGTGTAAACGGTGGTGTGTGTGTGTGTGTGTGTGTGTGTGTGTGTGTGTGTGAGATTCACCTACGGTCGTCTGCTGGTCACCCAGCCAGCCGTTCCGCAATGGAAAGAGCTCAGAGCTCATAGTGACCGATCATTGGGTAGGACCGAGACCACTGACACACTACACACAGGGATAGCGAGGTCACAACCCCTCAGGTTCTCTCCCGTAACTACTTCCTTGATAGGTGAACTGGGGCTACACATTGAGAGGCTCGCCCATTTGCCTCGCCGAGCCCGGGATTCGCGTTCTTGATTGTGCCGACGCTCGGCTCACTACACTATGCGGTGTGTGTGTGTGTGGTGCCTTGCCTGTGTCGCACTGTGTGGGATTGCTGGCCTGGTGTGTAGACAGATAGACAGACCATGCCCTTTATTTCTCTATTTTCATGTGTTTTGTATGTGAAGTGTATCTAATGTATCATATTTGCACTGCTATGTTGTCCAGTTAATTGTACCTACTAGTACATTTTGTGGCCTTTAAAATCTCTCTCTCTCTCTCTCTCTCTCTCTCTCTCTCTCTCTCTCTCTCTCTCTCTCTCTCTCTCTCTCTCTCTCTCTCTCTCTCTCTCTCTCTCCCCCCCCTGCAAGCAACTCTCCAATCTTCTCCCATTCAATCTTGCCATCTGGGGTAACCCAAGAGGGAGGAGGAGGGATACAAAGGAATACAAAGGAAAGCCAAACAGCAAAAGACCTTTTGGTCCTTGCAAGGCTGTTTGGTAAATACTTCTAATTAGCTACAGGGAAGAGAGACAGGACAGCATAGCAGAAGGCTCCTCCCCACCCACCACTCCCTCCAGCTTGCGCTGGCATGGAAATAGTTGGGAAAAGTACCATGCAGTATGGAAAAACTGACATGGAATTTTCATAGGAAAGGATGAAAGGAAGTTCTACTATTCACCCTACGGCGAACTCTATACGCCTATCTGAAAGTTAATACAATTTATATTAAAACTGGTTTCTGTAAAATAAGAGTTTATTATTGAATTTAGTAATTATTCGGACAAGAAGAGAGCTTGTTGGAGATTTGCTTTTAAACATTTGTCTATTTTATTTTTGAATGATTCAATAGTATTGCTGTTCACAATTTCGGCAGGAAGTTTATTCCATATATTTACTATACGATTAAAGAAAAAATGTTTGGACTCGTGGGATTTAAAACGTTTGGATATAATCTTGAATCCATTATTTCTTGTTAGGTTAGAATGATCAATGGTAAAATATTTATGTGCATCAATGTTACTATATCCTTTGAAAATTCTGAACACTTCAATTAGGTCTCCTCTTATCCTGCGCTTTGTTAAACTAAATAGGTTTAGTTCTTCCAGTCGTTCCTCATACGACTTATTGCGCAATCTTGGAATCATCTTTGTGACTCTGCGCTGTATCTTTTCTAGTTTTTCAATGTCTTTTTTGTAGTATGGTGACCAGAACTGTACACAGTATTCTAGATGAGGGCGCACCAGTGAGTTATATAAGGCAAGTATAACCTTTTCTGATTTAAATTCAAAGGTTCTTCCAATGAACCCTACAAATTTATTTGCCGTCTTTACGGTTTCTGTGCAGTGTTGACTCAGCTTTAGTTCGTTTGACACAACGACACAAAGATCTTTTTCTTTATCAGCACTTGAGAGTGGCATGTTATTCATTACATATCTCGCCTGAACATTGTTGCTTCCGATATGTAGAATTTTACACTTTTCTATATTGAATCTCATCTGCCATTTTTCTGCCCAGCTTGTTAGTTTATTGAGGTCACACTGCAGTTCCTGCCATTGTGACACAGACGTTACTCTTCTTGTTATTTTGCTGTCGTCTGCAAATTTATTTATTTTGCAGTTTATCCCTTCATCAATATCATTAATGTACATTATGAAGAGTACTAGTCCTAATACATAGCCTT
>NC_087190.1:6155500-6198000 GCF_035594125.1 Scylla paramamosain
TCCATCCCGTCAACCTGAGCACATATTCCCCTTGTCCACGGTAGGGATTTATTTCACTCTTCAATTCTGGATCACATACGTGTATGAGTGACATTGTAACCTTGACGATTTGCAAGGGTAGAACGATGCAGAATGGAATGTCTTGTGTGAAAAAATTCGTTGCGATCGAAAGTGTGAAATGTAAATAATACGCGGTGAGTTTTGTACGATAGTTTGAATGTATGTGGTGAAGTGTGTGCGTTGATTCCAGTATAGGCGGCGAAAAGTGTGTGTGACAAATTAAGTGTACTGTATATGTTGCTGGGTTGATGGTTCAATCGCCATATCTATTCACTTAATAAAAAACGTTAATAAAAATCTCAGACAGCAGAAAGAAGCGAATCTATTATAAAAAAGTGGAAATGATAAAACAAAGCCAAAAAACACGATAACAGACTAAACCACTGCAAACACAAACTCAACTCTCGACACGTAAGCAAAACTAAACCACCGTGCGCGCACTGCTCTACATCACACCAAAAACGTACCATCATATCACAATTCAGTCATCGCCAAAATCGCTAATATAGGATCCAACAAACAAAGGTACATGAGCACAACTATGCCAAGGTCGACTGTATGCAAAACATCGCTCGTCAAATCAACACATTATTACATCACAGTATAACTGAGCATTTTCGTGCGTGTAGTTTTACTCCGTTTGCTTCTTCTCGTTGTATTTTCCGCAGTTGTTCTCATTGTCATTATTGTTAAGATATAAGCCACGTTGTGTGCTGAATATTTGTGGTATGTTACAGATTTATGATTTCCAGTTGTGTGATCTATGTTATATGAATGTGTGGTGTGGTGCATGCCAATACGGTATGTTATATAACTACTTAGTTCCATGGTGCAGTTTATAAGTTTGTTGCTATTTTCACTTTGCAGAAATGTCTGGGGCAAAGAAAAGAAAGTATTCAGATGAATATATCAAGTATGGCTTCACTGTTATAGAGAGGAATGGATTTCATCTCCCTCAGTGTGTCATATGCCATACAGTCCTCAGCAATGACGACTTAATACCTGGTCGTCTGGAGCGACATTTGAGCACAAAGCATTAAAAGAAAACCCAAAGGAGCTCTTCACAGCCATACTGCATGAGCTGAATCGTATGAAGCTGGACTCAAGCAGTGTTTTTCATCAAGAAACGTGGAAACTGGTGGAAGCATCTTACGAGCTGTCACTACTTATTGCAAAAGCAAAGAAGCCTCACTCTGTGGGGGAAACTCTTGTAAAACCCTGCCTTTTGAGTGCTGCAAATACTGTGCTTGGGGAAGAAAGCCAAAGAAAGTTATCAAAGATTTCCTTATCAGATAACACAGTGAAGCGTCGCATTGACCAACTTTCAGAAGACATAAAAGAACAAGTTTTGGACAAGATAAAAGCATCTCGCTTCTTTGCAATACAGTGCGATGAAAGTACTGATGTTGCTCACCTCTGCCAGCTGCTTGTTTATTCTCGATTCGTGGATGAAGGAACTGTGAAAGAAGAAATTCTTTTCTCAGCAGCACTGGAGACAACAGCAAAGGCCATCGATGTTTTTTCAAAGGTTGATGAGTTTTTCCAAGAGCACGGTCTTTCATGGGAAAAATTAGTCGGTGTTTGTACTGATGGTGCCCCATCAATGATTGGATCTCGCTCTGGATTTGTGAAGCTGGTGAAAGAAAAAAATCCTGCTGTAACTGGGACTCACTGTGTTATCCACAGACAGTCATTAGCAAGCAAAACTCTGCCTAGTAATCTACGCAGTTCACTGAATTTGGCAATAAAAGTGGTGAATTTTGTAAAGAATAGCTCTTTGAATTCTAGGCTTTTCGCAGCTCTTTGCTCAGATTTGGGCACTGATTACAAGACTCTCCTGTTTCACACCGAAGTCCGCTGGCTTTCCAAGGGAAACATGCTGAGTCGTCTTTACGAGCTCAAAGATGAAGTGGAAATTTTCTTGCAGAAGCAGAAACAAGACAAACTGTATGAAGCATTCAGAGAGGAAGACTTTCAGCTCTCATACCTTGTGGACTTTTTTGAGGCTATCAACAACCTCAATTTGAAGTTACAAGGAAGAAACACAAACATCATTGCACACTCTGATGTGATCAGAGCTTTCACCGAAAAAATTCATCTTTGGAAACGAAAAGTACAAGTTGGGAACTTTTCATCGTTCTCACATCTGAATGAGCTCTTATCTGAGAAGAGAAACATTGAGCAGTATGACGTGACAAAAGAGGTTTTATCACATCTGCATTCCCTTGCTGAGGAATTTATGCACTATTTTCCAGATGTCTCAATGGAGAATTCTCTTTGGACATTGGTGCAGAATCCATTTAACACTGATGTGGAGTTGTTACTGGAATCACTGCAAGAGGAAGCCATCGATTTGAAATGTGACTCCAGCGCGAAAAGGGACTTTGAAACAATGAAGTTAGAAGAGTTTTGGGTGAAATATCTCCCCATTTACCCAAAAGTAGGTGAAGAAGCACTTCGTGTGATTCTTCCCTTTTCTTCTACTTATCTTTGTGAAGCAGGATTTTCAGCTCTTGTTGTTCTGAAAACAAAACAGCGCAACCGACTTGATGTAGAAAATGACTTGCGTTGTGCGCTGTCATCCTTCAATCCTAGAATTTCTGATCTTGTGAGGAAGAAGCAGCAGCATCCATCTCACTAAATTAGTTCATAAATTTTGCCTTAGTCTCATGAGTCATTCCAAATATTATATGCCATGTTTTCAAATTATTTTTTCTTAAAACTGCAACTCAATTTTGCCAATTTGCTAATGTTCAAACCTTTTTTTTCGCTCACTTTGAACCAAATGTTTCCATTTTAGTTACTGGAATGTAGTATTATTTGTTTGAGTGGCTTTCATTATTAAAATGTAATACAAACAAATATGTTTTCCTGAACAATGCTAAGAAATAAATGTAAGAATCATTTCATATGAAAAAAAAAAAAGAGGCACTGGGGGCGTGCGGGTCTACTGGAAGCAAAAAGGGGGCGTCAGGTAAGATAGTTTGGGAACCACTGCTCTAGCGTCTAGTCCTGAGGGACCAGCACTGCCGTGTGTCTGGAGAGACTTCTTCCAGATCATCTCTCCAGTTATCACCTCGTAGATGACATCATTGGGCTTGCGGAAAGGCCCCTGCATCCTGAGGCCCTCCTCGTCACTGGGGGGAGGATGTTTTTCCTTCAACAGGTAGATGGTTTCCCTGGTGAGGGGCAACACTCCACCTGACTGCTGTTCATTAAGTGTCCGCAGAGCCTTGGACACCTGTCCTTGCCGCATATTGCCAGCGAAATTACGGGCTTTGTCTTCCTGCCTTTGTTGGTTTCCTGATGGTCTTGGCAGCCTCTTCTGGATGGCTCGGGCTTCCTCCAGGAGCTCATCCAGTTGGTTGTTCTGCCATAGACCCACTCTTCTTGCGACGGCTTTCACGTTTTCCGCCACCTTCGCATTTCTATGTGTCTTTTGAAAGAAGAGTTTTGGCAGTGTGAAGAATAATTTCATCGCATAAGGTGCGAGGGGTGACTCTTGTAAGTAATTGTTGAGGAGGATGACCATCTCTTGTACAATTTTGTTGGTGGCTGCACACTTTGGTGGATCGAACAGATGACATGTCGACCAACCAACTAATTCTATGTAAGTGTTGTTCACCCACATGGTTGTTTCTTCTTCTGTTAGTCCTTTCCAGACCAAGTTTCTCCTCCCGTTTGTATGTCTCGCGGCGTGCACGTTGTGTTGCGGTAGCAATGGGGCGTGTTGTGACGGTGTTGATGGCAGGGCAGCCTCCCCTTCCATCTCTGTCCCCATCGTTCGCTCTTGTTCCTCATCCTGCTGGGATTCCTGGCTGTCCCCTGGCTCCTCCTCCCTCTCACTGCCCTCTCACTACTACTTCTACTACTACTACTACTATTACTACTTCTACTACTGCTACTACTATTACTACTACTACTTCTACTACTACTACTTCTACTACTACTACTTCTACTACTACTACTTCTACTACTATTACTACTACTATTACTACTTCTACTACTACTACTACTACTATTACTACTACTACTATTACTACTTCTACTACTAGTACTACTACTATTACTACTTCTACTTCTACTACTACTACTATTACTACTTCTACTTCTACTACTATTACTACTACTACTACTACTATTACTACTACTACTACTACTATTACTACTACTATTACTACTACTACTATTACTACTACTACTACTACTACTATTTTCTATATCTTTGTTTAATATTTACAACTACAACAACTACTGCCACTGCTACTACCACCATCTCCACCAAAATCTTCACACACGCGCGCGCACACACACACACACACACACACACACACACACACACACACACACACACACACACCGTCTTGACCTCACACGGGCAGGACGTGTGACCTTGGCGCTCTCGAGCAGCCTCGGCCAGCTTGTTGGCCTTCCCCGCCCCCTAGTGATAGTGACCTCAGTTTGTTTTGTTTTTTTACTTTTCTGTTTTCAACTTTTAGCGTTTAGTTTGAGGCTCGACCTGGTGGGATTGTTGTTTTTGTGAACACTTGTAGCGAATGCGTGTGATACATAAAGAAAAATGAGTGCTTCAGTGCAAACGTACGAACGCAACTACCTCCTGCGTCGTAGACGAGGATCTGGGTACCCGCCACCCAACGTGATACAGTGCCTTAAGTCCTTAAAACTATTTCGAAACCGAGGATCGAGAGGAGGCAAAAGTGTGGTGCGTCCCATCAAGGTAGTGACCTCCAGTGCCAGAGACGACCGCAGGGTGGAGAAGAGGGAATACAAACACTTTGAGGTGCCGAGAACGTGGTATAGTCTTCCCTCACTCCTCTTATTTAATGCAACGTCTCTGGCCAACAAGATGGACGAATTGATTGTGACGGTGAGATCTACTTGTGCGGACATTGTGGCGGTTACTGAGGCGTGGCAGATTGTTCCTGAGGTGTGCACGATGCAGGACTACCAGCTCTACCATCACCTCAGGTCAGGGCGCAGGGGGGGGGGGAGTGGCCGTCTTCTGCCGCTCTGCCCTCAGCCCCTCACACCTCCCTGTCGATATTCCTGCCGGTGTGGAGGCCCTGTGGGTGAGAGTCACGCCCCCCTCCCATCCCAGCAACACGGCCTCCATCATAGTCTGCGTCGTGTACCACCCCCCACGAGCCGCCACTGCACAGTTGCTCGCCGCTCACATCATCAACACTGCTGATGCCCTGAGGGTGAGGTATCCTGCTGCCAAGCTGGTCATCTGTGGGGACTTTAACAGATTAGATATCAACGATATCCTACACCAGCTCCACCTCACCCAGGTCGTGGACTTCCCCACCCACCAGCAAGCCATCCTCGACCTTATACTCACAGACCTGGGCCAGCAGTACTCGCCACCCAAGCCGCTGCCTCCCATGGGACGGAGCACCCACCTCTCCATACTGTGGTCACCCACACCCACCACCTCGACCCCCCGGTCAGCTGTCACCAGGACCCACCGCCCCATGCCTGACTCAGCCATGAGGGAGTTTGGGCAGTGGGTGACACAACACCCGTGGACCGAGGTGCTGGATGAGGAGGACGTCCACTTAAAATGGCAAAACTACGTCGCCACTACTACAGCAGCCTTCCACCACTACTTCCCAGCCAAGAGCGTCACAACGCACCCGTCTGATGCTCCCTGGATGACGCCCCGCATTAAAAGACTCATGCGTCAGCGGACCTGGGCGTTCCACTCCTGCCCGGTCCTTTACAGGAAACTAAGAAACAGAGTAATCAGGGAGATTAAGAATGCAAAGGCAAGCTATTACCCAGACAAGATACACCACCTCAAGCTGACCAACAACAGACAGTGGTACGCTAAGATCAAAGCTTTGTGTGGCTTACAAAAGCACACTTCATCTCTTCCTTGCACCTCACACCTTCCTGCTAATCTCGCGGCTCAGGACATGAACAATCACTTTGCTGCTATCTGTCAAACCTTTCCTCCCCTCCACACCACTCCGCTTCCTGCCTATCTACCCGCTCCCTCCCCTCCACACACTGTCCAGGCGATGGATGTTTTTAAGAGAATACTTAAATTTAAACCAAGATCCACCACACCCACTGACCTTCCTATAAAAATTTACAAGGAATTTGCTGTAGAGCTAGCAACACCGCTATGCTCCATAATAAACGCCTCACTCTCCCAACACTCTTGCCCCGCGGACTGGAAGACATCTTACGTCACTCCCATCCCCAAAACTTCCAGTCCTCAGTCACTCAATGACCTCAGGCCAGTCTCTATCACTCCCATCCCTAGCCTTATTTGTGAAGATTTTGTATATGACTGGGCATACACCAAAATTTGTAACACCGTGGATATCAGACAATTCGGAAATATTAAAGCCACCTCCACCTCACATTACCTGACCAGCTTCCTTGAATTCATCCACAGCCACCTGGACAAGCGTAACACCTCTCTAGCTGTTGCTTTTGTCGACTTCAAAAAAGCCTTTGATCTAGTTGATCACACTGTTGTCATCAGCAAGGCAGTAAGTCTGGGTCTCCCTCCTAATCTGATAGCGTGGCTAGCCGACATCCTCACAGGGAGACGTCAGGCCGTTCGCTATCAGGGCTCTGTCTCTAATTTCCAACAGCTGACATGTGGAGTCCCCCAGGGGACCAAGATGGGTCCTCTATGCTTCCTCCTCCTCATCAACGACGCCCTCACCGACACCCCCCATCGCTGGAAGTATGTGGACGACTGCACCGTGGGCGTCCCAGTTTCCAACAAGAACCCGGACTACTCGCCACTGCAAGCAATTCTGGAGCGACTGCAGACGTGGACAGAGGAGAGCAGGATGGCCATCAACCACAGCAAAACTGTGGTGATGCATTTCTGTACCTCCTCTGTACCAGTGCCCCCTCCCCGGCTCACAGTGGGCCCTCACCCCCTCCAGGTGGTCCAATGTGCCAAGCTTCTCGGAGTCACGGTGGACGACCAGCTGACCTGGAAGCAGCATGTCGCCAGCACCGTGAGATCAGCTACCTACAGGCTGTACATGCTGCGCAGACTCAGGTCGCTGGGGACGCCGACAGATGAGTTAAGGGGGGTGTACCTTACCTTCATCCTCCCCAAACTCATGTACGCCTCCCCAGCGTGGTCCTCCTCCCTCACACACACTCAACAGCTACAGCTAGAGAGTGTGCAGAAAAGGGCGTGCAGGGTCATCCTTGGCCCTGCATACACCACCTATGAAGAAGCCCTGACCACCCTGAGTCTGTCCAGAATATCCACCAGGCACCGAGAGGCTCTGGAGAAGTTTGGGAAGGGACTAATGCATCATCCGCGTCTCAGAGACATGCTGCCGCCCGACGCGCCTCGCCCTGTCCGTGCCACCAGACACCACAACAAAATAACGCCCCTGAAGGCGCCGCGCACGGACCGGTACAGACTCAGTGCGATTCCCACCATGGTGCGAGCCATCAATCAATAGATTAGTCTATTCCTCCTAGATTAGTCTTACCGTTAGGATTAATGTTAAGTTTTTCCCCATCCCCTATGTACATTTTCAGTTTGTCAACTGCCTAAATAATAAACCGTTTATTATTATTATTATTATTATTACACTGAGGAAACTAACTGTAACGATGATTCGTCCGAAAGTGGAATATGCAGCTGTAGTATGGTCACCAAGTCTCAAGGAATACATCAGGAAGCTGGAGAGGATACAAAGAGCAGCAACAAAGATGATCCCAAACTTAAGAGAAAAGACATACAAAATGAGACAAGAAAAACTAAACCTTCCAATTCTGGGAAAAAGAAGGGAGAGAAGAGACGTAATCACGATATATAGACTAATGGAAGGACTGGAAAAGCTTGACAGCAACGACATTGTGACGTGGGATACGAGAGACATTAGAGAACACGGAAAGAAGCTGAAAAAAAAAAAAGAAATTTTGTAGAAGAGATATAAAAAATAATAGTTTTCCACTGAGTAGTTGATACATGGAACTGTCTAAATGAGTGTGTGGTGCAAGCAAAAACTATTCTTAATTTCAAGGCCAAGATAGATAATAATAGATACAGAGGCGGGACAGTACAAGCATAGCTCCTCTCCTGAGTGACACAGCTAGGTAACAACCAGGTAATCACACACATACACACACACACACACACACACACACACACACACACACACACACACACACACACAATTGATGTAAATAAAGCATCTGGTCCAGACGAAGTATCAAACTGGATACTGAAAGAATGCAGAGAACAAATGCCTGATAAAAATCACAGTATGGTGGTGACATCATTGTTGCAGGGAAGAGTACCAAAAGATTGGAAGAGAGCAAATATTATACCAATATTCAAAGGAGGAAATAAGGAAAACCCACTAAATTATAGACCAGTGTCATTGACTAGTGTTGTAGGGAAACTATGTGAAAGAACAATTAAGGAAAGACAGAACACTTGAAAAGAGACGAAGTTTTGGTTAATTGTCAATTTGGATTTAGAAGGGGAAGATCACGCTCCATGAACTTATTGTCCTTTTATTCAAGGTTAGTCGATATTGTGCAAGAGAGAAAGATATGGATGGGTGGATGGTGTTTACTTAGACTTGAAGAAGGCTTTCGACAACACAGCACCACACCAAAGATTGCTATGAAAGATAAGAAATTATGGAAGAATTGGAGAAAGACTACTGGAGTGGATGGAGGCTTATCTGGATGATAGAGAGATGAGAACTGTAATACAAGACCAAAATTCATCTTGGCTGAAAGTAACTAGTGGTGTCCCACAGGGGTCAGTGTTGGGACTGATAATGTTTGTGATATATGTGAATGACATGAATGAAAAAATAGATAGTTATATGAATTTATTTGCAGATGATGCTAAGCTGATGAGAAGAATAGAAAATGTAAATGACTATGATACTGCAAGATTATTTAAATAAGATAAAAAGATGGAGTAAATCTTGGCAAATGGAATTCAGTTTAAGTAAATGTAAAGTATTGTAGTTAGGGAAGAGTGAAAAACGAATAAAATATCATTATGAGATGGATGGTGTTAAGTTAATGAAATCAAAAGAGGAAGTGGATTTAGGAGTAACAGTTACTAAAAACTTGACTTCGGAGAGACACATTGATAAAATTACTGGAGAGATGATGAATTTGTTAAAATAAGTAAGAATGTCATTCTCATATTTGGATGAAGGAATGATAAAAAAAGTTGTTGATTTTCATGATAAGATTAGAATATGCGGCAGTGGTGTGGTCTCCTCATACAAAGAGGAATATTATAAAATTAGAGAGTACAAAGAGCCATCAGTAAGTTGGTTCAGGAGTTGAGTAAGTCAACCTATGAAGAAAGATTAACGATGATGGAAATTCCTACCCTTGAAAACAGGAGCGAGGAGATTTAATAAGCATCTATAGAATGATAGAATGGTATGGAAAATGTGGACAAAGAATGTTTTATAAATTTAGACACAGAGTACAAGGGGACACAGTAAGAAGTTGAAGAAAGTTAACTGTAGAAGAGACATCAAGAAGTGTGAACAAATGGAATGAACTCAGTGAAGACGTTGTGAATGCTGAAACTGTCCATGCATTTAAGACCAAACTGGATAAGTATAGAGACAGGATACTATGAGATTACTTCCCTCCCGTAAACCACAGCTAGGTAAACACAACTAGGTAAATATATACACACATAACAAACTGCTGCTAAGAGAAGAGGGAAATACCAGATACAGACAAGGCCACAGCAAAGACTAATAAAAGGAAGATGCTTGAGTGACAAAGAAATAAAGTTTCCCACAGAGAAATATATAAGTTTGGAACAAGCTCAGTGAGGAGGCAGTATTGGCAACGAGTGTGCACAACTTTGAGGAAAAGCTGGACAAGTGTAGATATGGAGGCAGACCACACGAACGTAGCTCAGGCCTTGTAAATTACAACTAGGTAAACACACACACACATATAAAAAGAAAATCCATAATCACACATAGGATAACAACAACAAAGAAACAATAATACAACAGAAATAATATAAAACATCCCCTTTTAATGATTTGCAGGGAACCACCACCACCACCAGCACCAGCACATACAGCAGGGGTTCTCAAAGTGGTCAATATCGATCCTCAGGGGTTGATGGGACCATCCAAGGGGTCAATGAATAATTAGGGGGTTGAAAGGGGGTCAATGAATAACAGAGGGGGTCAAAAGGGGGTCAATGAATAACCAGGGGGTTTGAAGGGGGTCAATGAATAATCAGTGGGTCAAAATGGGGTCAATGAATAATTAGGGGGTCAAAAGGGGGTCAATGAATAACCAAGGGATCGATGAATATTTACTGCTGGGGTCTAAGGGACCGTTGAATCCTCTGATTAGAAATTCTCCCAAAAAAATTTGCAAAAATCTGAAGAATACCAGACATAATTATTACTATTATTTTTAATTATAATAATTTCTTGAATTCAAACAATAAGTCAAATTGTCAGTGAATCTTCAGAAATTTCAGCAGTGCTGGCAACACTACCTTCAACCAATCCCTCCCCCTCATTGTGTCTCGCAGCTCTACTGTCTGTACTAGGGTCTGTACAGCATGCATTCTTGTCTCTGTCCTGTACTGAGCCAGTGAACGTATCCCTACCCCACCCCAGCCTGCCCAAGCCTCTCTCGCTGTCTCACACATATTAGTTCAGCGCACGCTCAGCTCTCGTAAGTGTGGTCCGTGAACTGTAACAAACACAATGGTTGTCGTTGCTGCTAAGAAGAAATGCCGTCAGTATTCTCAGAAATATTTGAAATATGGATTCATTACTTCATTAACCAATGACACCATGCCATTGTGTCACTCGTGTGAAAAGACTTTCAGTAATGATGCCATGAAGCCTGCAAAGATGAAGCACCACCTTGAAACGGTTCACTGTGATAAGAAAAACAAAGACCTTGACTATTTCAAGACACTGAAAGAAAACTCAAAAGTCGGTCAAATATCAAGACTTTTTTCAAAGCACCCGTCAGTGGTGATACTGAAGGAAGTTTAAGAGCTTCATATAACATCTCCCTCATGAAACCAAAGAAAGGAAAGGCACACACTATTGGTGAGGGTATCATAATCCCAGCTATTAAAGTTATAGAAAGTGTTATGAAGAAAAATTCTCACTCTGTTCTTAAAGATTTGCCATTAAGTAACAGTACAGTGCAAAGAAGAATTGATGAAGTGAGTGACTGTGAATAGCTGGGAATGGATGGGAGAGGAGTGGCTGTGAATGACTGGAAAAGGAGTGGCTGTGAATGGGTGGGAAAGGAGAAGCTGGGAATAGCTGGGAGAGGAGAGGCTAAAAATGGCTGTGAGAAGAGTGACTGGAAGTGGCTGGGAGAGGAGCCATTCTTCTCCAAGCCATTCCTATAACCACTCCTCTCCCACCCATTCCTAGACACTCCTCTCCCAGTCATTTCCAGCCATTCCATTCCCAACCACTCCTCCCCCAGACATTCCCAGACACAGCCCTCCCAGCCATTACCAGCCATTCCTCTCTCAACCATTACCAGTTACTCCTCTCACAGCCAATTCCAGACACTCCCCTAACAGCCTTTCCCAGCCACTCCTCTCCCAGTCTCTCCCAGCTACTTCTCCCTCAGCCATTCCCAGCAACTCCTTCCCTAGTCATTCCCAGCCACTCCTTTCCCAGCCACTTCTCTCCCAGCCACTAATCCCCCAGTCATTCCCAGCTACTCATCCCCCAGTCATTCCCAGCCATTCCTTTCCCAGCCACTTCTCTCCCAGCCACTCCTCCGCCAGCCATTCCCAGACACTGTCCCCCCAGCCGTTACCAGCCATTCCTCTCCCAACCATTACCAGATACTCCTCTCGCAGCCAGTTCCAGACACTCCCCTAACAACCATTCCCAGCAACTCCTCTCCCAGCCATTCCTAACCAATGCCCTCACAGTCTCTCCCATCCCCATCTCCCCCAGCCATTTCCACCCACTGCCCTCCCTGCCTCTCAAAGCCACTCCTACCCCGGACACACAAAGGTGATCCTCCCCATCAATTTTCAACCACACCCCTCCCAGCCTCTCCCAGCCATACAAAGCCATTCACAGCCACTTCTCTCCCAGCCTCTTCTCCCCCACCCATTACCAGGTTCTCCCAGCCATTCCCAGCCTCTCCTAGCCACTCCCAGCTTCTCTCCCAGCTATTCCCAGCCATTCCCCTCTCAGCCATTCCCAGCCACTCCAGATTCAGCTATTCCCAGTCACTCCTCTCCCAGACATTCCCAGCCACACCTCTTTCAGCTATTCCCAGGTACTAATCTCCCAGCCATTTTCAGCCACTCCTTTCCCAGCCATTCCCCGCCACTCCTTTCCCAGTCATTCCAAGCCACTCTTCTCCCAGCTATTTCTAGCCATTCACAGCCACTCCTCTCCCGGTCTATCCCAGCTACTTCTCCCCCAGCCATTCTCAGCCAGTCCCCTCCCAGCCTCTCCTCCCCCAGCCATCCCCAGCCGCTCCATTCCCAGCCACTCCTCCCACAGCCATTCCCAGCCTCTCCCAGTCGCTCCTCTCCCAGCCATTCCTTGTTACTCCTCTTCCAGCCAATGCCAGCCATTCCTCTCACAGCCATTCCCAGCCACTCCTCTCCCAGCCATTGCTAACCACTCCTCTCCCAGACACTTCTACTCCAGCCATTCCCAGCCACTCCCCTCCCTGCCCCTCCCAGCCATTCTTCCCCCAACCATTCCCAGCCTCTCTTAGCCACTCCTCTCCCAACCATTCCCAGCCACTCCTTTCCCAACCATTCATAGCCAATCCCAGCCCCTACTTTCCCAGCCATTCCCAGTTACTTATCTCCCCGGCAGTCCTCTCCCATGCAGTCATTCCCAGCAACACATCTCCCAGCCTCTTCGAGCCAATCCCAGCCATTCCCAGCCACTCCTCTCCCAGCCATTCCTCTCCCAGGTATTGCCAGCCATCCCTCTACTAGCCATTCCTCTTTCAGCTATTCGCTGTTACACCTGTCTCAGCTATTCCCAGCATTCCTAGCTGCTCCTCCTCCAGCCATTCCCAGACTCTGCTCCCTCAGCCATTCCCAGCCACTCCTCTCCCAGTCATTCCCAGCCATTCACACCCACTCGTCTCAAATCCATTTCCGGCCACTTCTCTCAGAGCCATTCACAGCCATTCCTCTCCCAGTCATTTCCACCCACTCCTCCCACAGCTAGACCCCTCCTAGCCTCTCCCAGCCAATGCCAACCAATACTCTCCCAGCCATTTCCAGCCATTTCTCTCCCAGCCATTCCCAGCCATTCTCAGCCACTCCCCTTCCAGCTAATCCTCTCCTTGCCATTCCCAGCAATTCCCAGTTACTCCCCTCCCAGCCATTCCCAGCCACTCCTCTCCCAGGCATTCCCAGCCGCTTCTCTCCCAGCCACTCCTCTCCCAGCCATTCCCAGCCGCTTCTCTCCCAGCCACTCCTCTCTCAGCTATTCCCAGCCACTCCTCTCCCAGCTACCCCTCTCCTAGCCACTCCTCTCCCAGCCATTACTAGCTAACCCTCTCCTAGCCACTCCTCTTCCAGTCATTCCCAGCCACTCCTCTCTCAGCTATTCCCAGCCACTCCTCTCCCAGCCATTCACAGACACTTCTATCCCAGCCATTCTTAGCCACTCGCATCTACTCTTCTCCCTGCCATTCCCAGCCACCCTTCTCTTAGCCACTCCTCTCCCAGCCATTCTCGGCCACTCCTCTTTCAACCATTCCCAGTTACTCCTCTCCCAGCCATTCTCAGCCTCTCCTCTCATAGCCATTGATAAACACTCCTCGCCCAGTCTCTCCCAGCCACTCCTACCCCAGCCATTCCAGCCTCTCCCAGCCAACCCCTGCCACTCCTCTCCCAGTTTCTCCCAAACACTCCAGCTTCTCCCAGCCGAACCCAACCATTCCTCTCTCAATCTCTTCCAGCCATTCCAAGCTACACCCCTCCCAGCCACTCCTCTCGCGGCCATTTTCAGCCGCTCCTATCCCAGCCATTCCCAGCTACTCCTCTCCTAGACACTTCTCTCCCAGCTATTCCCAGCCACTCCTCTCCCATCGAATCCCAGCCACTCCCATCCTATTCTATGGTAACCTTTCCTACTCCTAACCTACTTGAGTGAGTCCGTTTGGTGATCTTTGTAGTTTACAGGATGGGACAACGGGTGGGGATGGCAGTTCCCCCCTGGGCAGCTCCTTCACCATACTGTGTGTTTTGTACCCACGCTTCCCTCACGCAATCTTAAAGTTCATCACGAGCACCCAACACATTTGTTGGTAAACTTGGTCTACTTCCGCATCTTCTGGTTACGTTAATTCATATTAAACATTTATCATAATTTTATGGCGTCCAATAATATTTATTAATATTATATTAAGTATATTCTTAGCAGATAATTTTATTTATTTATTTATTTTTTTTTTTAAGTTCTTAAGAGGGATTTGAACGCTTGCGTCCAACACTCAAGGTCCTCCAGACCGTCACTCTGTCCACTGGGCCATGGGAACCTCAACACACCTCAGGGTAAAGAAGATATATTTGAACACAGTATTTCCCTCCCTGTGTTCATGCCGTACCAAAAGTTCAATAAGAATAACTACTGTCGATTTTAATGTAAACATTTACATTCACAACGATAATAAGATAAAATTAAGTATTGTGGACTGTTGTGGGAGTAGCAATCATGGCGTGCAAACAGCAGTAGATGAGATTAAAGAGCTTGTGTGTGGAGCCGCCTGTGGGAACCCTCCCCTGTGTTGCGTGGTGACTGGCACACGTGCTTCACCACTACCACCACCACCACAACACACCACTACACCCTTAAAGCACTCGCTTGTTATTCACGCAGGATTTACCTACCAGCAGAAAGAAAGCTTCCGGCGGGGAGGGAGGGCGGCGGGGGAGGAGTTAAAGAGGAGGTGGTAGGGGGACCAGGGGAGGCCGAGGACGTGTGTGTGCTTTCATTTTTTGTTTTTTTCACACGTCAAACAAATATCGTTGTAAGTCACCGCCCAGCAAACCACCCCTTACAAATTCACCATCCTAGCGACAGTCTATGTGTGTGTGTGTGTGTGTGTGTGTGTGTGTGTGTGTGTGTAGGACAGCTGTCATTGATAATATAAATCATTATAAATACAGCAGCAGTCTGTGACAACCTCACTCATCCCTGCCGTTCTCCTCTTTCTCCTTTCTTTCTCCTTCCTTTTGTCGCTTTTCATTCTATCTCTCCCTTCTGTACATATCTGAAGAGAGAGAGAGAGAGAGAGAGAGAGAGAGAGAGAGAGAGAGAGAGAGAGAGAGAGAGAGAGAGAGAGAGAGAGAGAGAGAAATTTCGTTCAGTTTGTGTCCATTCTAAGTATTATTGTTATTCTTATTAATATCATAACTACTAAAATAATAAATGTAAGAATAATAATAATCATTATCGTAAAGTGCATTGTTCTTTTTTATACCTGCAGTACAATCAAGATCCAGCGAGTCTGGTTGGATCTTGCCTACAATAATTCATCAAACACACACACGCCCTCAGCCGCCCCTGGCCCCACTACTCCCTTCTCTTTAACTCTTTCCCCGCCACATCTTCCTCCCGGTCAGAAGCTTCCACCCTGCCGATAATTAAATCTCATGTGTAGAACAAGTGAGTGGTGGAAGGGCATTCAGCTGCCAAGAGACTGTCACCAACTTTTTTTAGGTGGCTGTACGAGCTGGCAAGACTCGCTCCTGCGGCGCATTCAGCAGTCATTAGTTCCACCTTGACATAGTGGTGGTGTACCTCGCCCGTATCAGCACCTGGCTCTGTGTGCAGCGCGGGGAAAGGTTGAAGACCGCTGGGATAAAACAAGACGCAAGGTAAACTTCATTAAGATATGATAACCAGGATCATAAGTTTTTTTCTTTTATTTTATATCACATTTCAAACTATAAAAGTCTCATTCACGAAAAACTGCTCTTCACAAAGGACTGTATTCTGAAACACTTCCGCTCCGCACCTCCACTACTTTCAAAAGACTCGAGGCAGATGAAGGCACACTGGTTTTTGAGTGTTTATACAGTGCTAGTGAGAGATTAACAAGATTTCTACATTATTATTAAGAGAAACAGTCTTGAGAAACCGGCTAATCATCTCTGTGGCCTTTAAAAATAGTCATGATGAGAGAGTAGAGTGTTTCTGAATATGGACGTATTTGGTAAGTTACACGGGTTTTTAAAGATGTAGTTATGGTTCTAGTGATAGATTAACAAGATTTCTACATTATCATTAAGAGAACTCGGCTAATTATTTATGTGGCTTTTAAAAATAGTTGTGTTGAGAGAGCTGAATGCGGGCCAGACACGCACAGCTTAACTACAGCGAGTCAGGAAGGAAAACGAGCTTAAAACCACGAAACAGCTGGGGAAACAAGCACCACGCCCCAAATGTCTCAAAGTAAAGACAGACACATCAGGATTCACGAAAGGAAACTGCATTTCACACAGCCACGGACAGGCAAAGTTAACAAAACTGAGATAGGAAGTAAAACAAGCTTAAAATCATGAAACAGCTGAGGACACAAGCACCACGCCCCAAATGCCTCATAGTAAAGGCAACATTCTCCATTGATAGGCAGAAAAACCGCTCTTCACGCAGACACGCACCTCTAAATTTAAACAAACTTAACTCAGGAAAGAAAACAAGCTTGAAAAAAAAAAAAAAATGACAGTGAGGAACATAAGCACCACACCTTAAATACTTCAAAATAAATTGAACATTCTCAACTGAGAGACAGAAAAAAATAAATAAATAAATAAATAAATGAAAAAAAAGTAATAATAAAAAAAACCCTGCTCTTTACAGACACGTACAGGTAAACTTAACTAAGGCGAGTCAGAAAGTAAAACAAGCTTAAAGAATCATATAACAGAGCCGGGGACAGAAGCACCTCACCCAAAATGCTTCAAGACAAAGGCAACATTCTCCCTTCATATACAAGCAGCCTCGTCCCAACGATTCATCTAAGGATCTGTTTGTGACGCTAAATTCTCCATAGCTTTGAGTACCCCCTTCAGGACCCGCATGACACTGGAAAAACTATCCCTCTCCATCTCTGGAACATCTTGGAGAGACGGAAGAACCATATAAACAGCCTGGAGTAAGCGGTAGCAAGTCCACACCACCACAGGCACCGCGTTGAGTTGTCTTTTTTAAGTCTCCCTTCGTCTAGACCTCATTTTTTTTTCTCTTCTCTAAACTGCGTGCGTTTGAAGGAGAGACTATCCTGTGTGTTCCTGAGGCTGGCGTTGATGTTAGTGGTCATTCTTCTCAATACTGAGACCACTTCCAGCTCAGATTTGGGTCGGTGAAGGACTTGGAAGGTTATATTATGGATTTTTGCTATGAATTCCGTGGTTTTTGTTAATGGGAGGGTGGTGTGCGTGCGTAAAAGAGGTGGGTAACTTAGATTTTCTCTTATTTTGGGTTTATCTTCATTGTTTTCTGTCCTTTCACTTCCTTCATTTCCCTTCTTTTCTACTCCATTGTCACTATTCACCTATTTATCAGTTCTTCCTTTATTCCCTTTCCTATCTCCCACTTCCACATCACTCTTGCCTTTCACCTCTTCCGCTCTCTCACACAGTCTATCCATCTCTTCCACCAACACCTCCACCTGTTTCTCCTACTCCACATAATCCATCTCGCTTCTCTCCATTCTCTTCCACTCCTTCCACCCGCCCAGGAGGGAGGTGGAGGAGAGGAGGGCCTCTTGGAGGAGACAAGTAGGGTGGTAGTGACTCCTGTATCCACTTATCAACCTTCTAAGAACCTGTAATGCATTTTCTGTCTACTGCGATAGGCGAGTGGATGAGAGGAGAGGTGGATGAGGAAGAATAGGATGTTTTATACTTTCCATACCCTTATTGGAACTCTCAAACGCTATCTTCTTTTTATGTTTATCGTCCTTTATTTCTGCCTCTTCTGTTTCATCAGCATCGTCTTTTCTTGTTCCTATTTGGGATTGACGTATGATTATGACGATGATAATAATAGTAATAATAATAGTAGTAGTAGTAAAAATAATAATAAATAATAATAATAAATATCATTATTATTATTATTGCTATTAGTATTATTATTATTAATATTATTATTATTATTATTTCATCATCATTATTTGCCGTCTTGCTATATGGATACATAAATTACTTTTTTTTCATCTCTCCTGTTACTTTTAATCTCACAACCTCCCCCACCTCCTCCTCTTCTTCTTCTTGTTACTACTACTATTACTACTACTACTACTAGTGTTATACCAATGCTACCTCAATACCGGAAAAGCCACAGCTTGAAACATACCTTCAGTCATTCCAGTTTCTTCTCTTCTTTCTTCAATTTGCACCTCTCCTCCTCCTGCGCCTGCTGCTCTTCCTCCAGTCACAGGAGCAGCAAGGGCATGGTCGAGGGTAGTGTAGAGAGCCGTGTGTTTGGCAGTGATCACCTGCGAAGGCACCTTATTGGCCCACGCAAAGAGGCACCGCAGGGAACACTCCAGCTGGAGGAGGAGCAGTGCCAGCCCCACCCAGTGCCTGCAGGAGGGGGTGAAGCTGGTGCTGATCAGAAAGGGATCAAGGAGTAACTGCAGAAGGAAGTGGTGTAGGTGGTGGTGGTGGTGGTGTATAAAGGAAGAGATGAAGGGTAACTGCAGGAGGTAGTGACTGGAAAGGGATGGTGTGTTCTGGTGACATCAAGAAACACAGCTGCCCACACTGAACTACAGACATCTGGAATGACTTAAGTGAAGATGTGGTTATGATGTTGTGCTAATTTGCTGCCAGATGACAATACTCCGTAAGTGCAAAATAGTGAAATGAAAGCATCAAAACATACTCCAGAACTAGGTGAAGACAACAGGCAAACACAACCAGGCAAACAAAACAGGCAAACACAAAACAGGCAAACACAACCAGGCAGACACAGCAAGGCAAACACAACCAGTGACCACCATCAAACACCATGTGTTATATATATATATATATATATATATATATATATATATATATATATATATATATATATATATATATATATATATATATATATATATATATATATATATATATATATATATATATATATATATATATATATATATATAACTACCAATTGTTTATTGATTAGGGAAACAACAGAACGCCTGACTTCTGATCTTTCTAAATTTCTGAATGGGTCAGAGCAAACCTGATATTGTTCAATGCCTCAAAAATTATATTCCTCCATCTATCAACTTGACACAACCTTCCAGACAACTATCCCCTCTTCATCAACGACACGCAACTGTCGCCCTCTTGTACACTGAACATCCTCAGTCTGTCCTTTACTTGTAATCTGAACTGGGAACTTCACATCTCATCTCTAGCTAAAACAGCTTGTATGAAGTTATGCATTCTGATACGTCTCCGTCCGTTTTACTCACCCCCCCAGCTGCTAACTCTGTACAAGGGCCTTATCCGTCCATGTATGGAGTATGCTTCACATATCTGGGAGGGTTTCACTCATACCACTCTTCTAGACAGGGTAAAATCAAAAGCTTTTCATCTCATCAACTCCTCTCCTCTTACTGACTGTCTTCAGCCTCTCTCTCATTGCTGTATTGTTGCATCTTTAGCTGTCTTCTATCACTATTTTCATGCTAACTGCTCTTCTGATCTTACTAACTACATGCCTCCCTTCCTCCCGCGGCCTCGCTGCAAGAAACTCTTCTTTCTCTCATCCCTGTTCTGTCCACCTCTAATGCAAGAGTTAACCAGCATTCTCAATTATTCATCCCTTTCTCTGGTAAACTCTGGAACTCCCTGCCTGCTTCTGTATTTTCACCTTCCCATGACTTGAATTCTGTTGTTTGGAAGCTTGATATTATCATCTTTAAGAGGAAGGGTTAACTCATAATGCCCATCCTTCAGCAGATGTACTCCTTCTTTCATCTTACTCACAAACCTTTTATCTTCATATGATAATGGAGTGTCACCTGACTTTCCATCACCGAAGTCAAATTCAAACATATCCCTCACATGAGAAGGATTAATCATCTCTGGTTTTAGTAGGAACCACTAAGAAATTAATGCTCTTTTCTTCATTAATTTCTACTTCTTGTGTCACTGTTCTGCAGACTACCATTGTATCCTCCACTGGACTTGCATGAGGAGAGATTCTATCAATGATCCCCCAACCTAGCTCTGTCCTACATGCATAGGGATGCTTCTTACTATTTACCTGCTATTTGCTCTTCTGCCATAATGGTTTCTGCACAATCAAGAACAATGAGGAGTCCTATGTCAACATTTGGGTCATATTTCATTAGTTTGTCAGAGATCGCCATCAAGTGGGGCCAGTTACAAGCAGTCTTGGACCTTGGCATCTGACTTTAACTTGCTGAAATGTTTTCTGTTGAATATGCTGAAGGGATTGATATTTCCACTTCTTCATTATAACCTCTCACTTTAAGTCCTTGGACTTTAATAGAATCAGTGATTTGTTTTCCACTTATTGTGTGAATATTAAGTGACATTGGTGGGCTGCTGCCTTCTAATTTATCCAGAGTACTTTCCTTGATGAATGAAGCATCAGACTGCTCCTCCAGCAGTCCATGCACTAAAATTTTATTCTCTTCATTACTAACATGATGTAACCATACAGGAACTGTCATGGTGTGCATGTCATGTGTCACTGATTCTGTCAATTTGACCTTATTTGCTACTACTACTGTGGATTTGTTATCACTTTTAGGCTGAGTTGCTTGTTCTGGCACCCTTTGGCTCTCAGTTCTCGTCATGTCACCATTGTGAAGAGCTGTGGGATGGTATCTCTGACATACTTTACATAATTTCCTTCTTCTACAATTTTTCCCTTTGTGACCCATTTTTAAACACCCTGTACATAACCATCTTTCTTTAGCAAATGTGTACCTGGTATTACTATCAAGTTTGGCAAATTCCTTGCAATCATCTAAGTCATGATCCTTTGTACAGTAGTGACAGAACTGTCCTTTCCTTTCCTGCTCCCAGGGATATTGTTTGTTGGCTTGTACATTCACTTTACTTTGCAATGAACACATTGGTTTTTCTTCAATTGATATAGCCATGAAAGTTTTGCTCCCTCTATTCTTTGTCATGGTGTTTGATTCCCTTGGTTTCCATTTGGCTGCTTGTTTCAGTTTTGTTCTAGTTATTTACTTCCCTATTTACTGAATCCCAGGAAACAAAGGGATTCCTTGCTCCTTTCGCTTCCTTCTGGATAAATTTACATAACATTTCAAAGGGTGTTTGGTGCTCATCATCACTACTAGGAATGCTGCTGTTACTGTTAGTGTCGAGATATGTCATCACTTGTTTTCTCCAGTCATAAACCATATGATCAGGGAGTTTTGTTAGTACCTTTCTCTGCTCCCTAGGGTCGTCCAGAAATTATAAGTGAGAAGAGTGTTTTATTGCAGCTAGACAGCACTTCAAAAAATCCAAGAATACTGTTAAGGCCAGACCATTATGCTTAGAGACTGGTGGCCAATTCATTAACTTTCTTGTGTAAGCATCAGCTATGATACTTTTGTTTCCAAATCTCTCCCTAAAAGTTTTCTTTGCCTGCCCATAGTCAGCATCAGTTAAGGTACATTAACATTTTAATAGCATCCTTTGCTTCACTAGTTGTATACTTGTTTAAGTAGGCGAGTCTATCAATATTACTAGAAGTTCTAGATTCTACATAAGTTTCAATGTTTATTTGTCTAATATTTTAATTTGTCTAATTTCTTGTATTTGTCTAATCTTTGTAGCTACACCAGCAGGTCTTCATTAGCTCTTAGGTAATCAATTTTACTGATCACACACATCATCATAGGGTCGAGGAAAGGCAGCTGCAGCTCTCTCTCTCTCTCTCTCTCTCTCTCTCTCTCTCTCTCTCTCTCTCTCTCTCTCTCTCTCTCTCTCTCTCTCTCTCTCTCTCTCTCTCTCTCTCTCTCTCTCTCTCTCTCTCTCTCTCTCTCTCTCTCTAACATTTATTGATGAGGTAGGCATGACTGCAACAAATGCGAACAAGTTCTTAGTCTAAATTTCCTATAAAATAACATTATGTACTGATATGAAATTTTCAACATATTACAGTATTCATTAACAATACATGCAATCAACTTGGCAATATGACAATCAATTTTTACTACAAAATTAAAGTATTTACCTTGGTTACCTTCCTGCTCATCTTTGTCTGAGCGCAACTTGGCCGTGAATGACCAGTGTTCCCAGATTTGTGTCCCGAAATTATCGTACACACCCATAAAAATTATCGTATTTTGTGCTAGATTATCATACACCAAGATTCAACTATTTTTTTGTCAGTTCTGCAAAATATCACAAAATATACCATTGGAACACTAGACACCAATAAGTTTTTTGTTAGGCATTTGATATAAGTTCTGAGAAGCATTGCATGTTACGAGACGCTATCATATACTCACCATTTTGTAGGTCAATGGCTGAGTCACCGTGGATTTTTGGAGAGTTTGGGTCACTTTCTACACCAGTTGGATATAGCCCTTGGGAAGTGATGCTCCTTATCATGCTCCTGGATGGCTGGGATGAGGTGCAGTTACGGTTTCCTTTGCTTGTTACAGATTGTTTTGCTAAAAAAATGTCTCTTACTGATTCTGTTTTGAGTTTGTTTCTGTCTTCAGTTCTCATTCTGTTTATGTCCCAAAAACATCTTTTGCAATCTGCATTTACATGGGGCAATGAAAGGCATGCTAGCGCAAAGGCAGACACTCACTTGCACTTAGAGCATCCCTCACTATCCAGAATCAGCCTTATCTCACCCCAAAACAAATCAGGAGCTTTATCTTTTATTTTTCCATTTCCTTCCCCCCACTCATGATGTTTTCTGGGAGATCTTCAAACTCAAGCTTCCTCCATTCGTCATCCAGTTGCTGCAGTGTGGCATCATCTCCACCAATTATGTGTGGAAGATGAACTGCCTGAGTAACCAGACTACATTCGTTTACTTCTTTCTTACCCAGAACGTAGGCTGGCTCCAAGATAGACAGTATTGAGAGATCTGGGTCCTCAAAATCAAGTCTATTCTTGATCTGTTCTGCAGCTGTGACAAGGAAAGATCTGCATCTCTTCTGGAATTCAGTCATTTCGTCTCTATCCTTATACAGATCAGGAGTACTCGTTACTCTTTCAGGCACAGAAGCTCCTAAGTACACCTGTTTCAGCATATTCCATTCACGCTCATTTCTTGGTTCATTATTACCGAGCGGTTGCTTCATCACACTGTCTCTCTTCATGAACATCAACAGTATATCCTTATACAGACTACAAACTTGACTATGACATGCATTTATCACAAGTCTTTCACTTTGAAAATGAAGGTTAAAGTGGGTGAATCTGGGCAACACTGATTCAAGGAAGCAATAATATAGTCTAACAAAAGGACTATGCAATAGTTCATAAGCATTCTTTAGTGCGTGTGAATAGCTCTTACTCTGCTGATTGTGTAAGTCTGTGAAAAAGAGCTGCAGAGCACCCCATTGTTCCAGCATCTTCTTGATGACAGCACTGTAGGAGAGCCATGTACACACACACACACACACACACACACACACTCACACACACGCACACACACACACACACACACATATAAAAAGAAAATCCATAATCACACATAGGATAACAACAACAAAGAAACAATAAAACAACAGAAATAAGTAAAAAAAAACATCCCCTTTTAATGATTTGCAGGGAACCACCACCACCACCACCACCACCACCACCACCAGCACATACAGCAGGGGTTCTCAAAGTGGTCAATATCGATCCTCAGGGGTTGATAGGACCATCCAAGGGGTCAATGAATAATTAGGGTGTTGAAAGGGGGTCAATGAATAACCAAGGGGGTCAAAAGGGGGTCAATGAATAACCAGGGGGTTGAAGGGGGTCAATGAATAATCAGTGGGTCAAAATGGGGTCAATGAATAATTAGGGGGTCAAAAAGAGGTCAATGAATAACCAAGGGATCGATGAATATTTACTGCTGGGGTCTAAGGGACCGTTGAAACCTCTCATTAGAAATTCTCAAAAATAATTTGCAAAAATCTGAAGAATACCAGACATAATTATCACTATTATTTTTAATTATAATAATTTCTTGAATTCAAACAATAGGTCAAATTGTCAGTGAATCTTCAGAAATTTCAGCAGTGCTGGCAACACTACCTTCAACCAATCCCTCCCCCTCATTGTGTCTCACATCTCTCCGGTCTGTACTAGGGTCTGTACACAATGCATTCTTGTCTCTGTCCCGTACTGAGCCAGTGAACGTATCCCCCCACCCCACCCCACCCCGCCTACGTCTCTCTCTCTGTCTCGGACACATTAGTTCAGCGCACGCTCAGCTTCCGTAAGTGTGGTCCGCGAACTGATTATTGTGACGCATTGAAAACTGTGCGTAACAAGCACAATGGCTGTCGTTGCTGCTAAGAAGAAATGGCGTCAGTGTTCTCAGAAATATTTGAAATATGGATTCATTACTTCATTAACCAATGACACCATGCCATTGTGTCACTTGTGTGAAAAGACTTTCAGTAATGATGCCATGAAGCCTGCAAAGATGAAGCACCACCTTGAAACGGTTCACTGTGATAAGAAAAACAAAGACCTTGACTATTTCAAGACACTGAAAGAAAACTCAAAAGTCGATCAAATATCAAGACTCTTTTCAAAGCATCAGTCAGTGGTGATACTGAAGGAGGTTTAAGAGCTTCATATAACATCTCCCTCATGAAAGCAAAGAAAGGAAAGGCATACACTATTGGTGAGGTTATCATAATCCCAGCCATTAAAGAAGTTATAGAAAGTGTTATGAAGAAAGATTTACACTCTGTTCTTAAAGATTTGCCATTAAGTAGAATTAAGAAGAATTGATGAAGTGAGTGACTGTTGAATGGCTGGGAATGGATGGGAGAGGAGTGGCTGTGAATGGCTGGAAAAGGAGTGGTTGGGAATAGCTGGGAAAGGAGTGGCTGAGAATAGCTGGGAAAGGAGTGGGTTAGAGAGGAGTGGCTAGTAATGGCAGGGGGAGAAGTGGCTGGCAATGGCTGGGAGAGGCTGGAAATGGATGGGAGAGAAGTGACTGTGAATGGCAGGGAAAGGAGTGGCTGGGAATTGCTGGAAGAGGAGAGGCTAAAAATGGCTGTGAGAAGAGTGACTGGAAATGGCTGGGAGAGGAGCCATTCCTCTCCAAGCCATTCCTATAACCATTCCTCTCCCACCCATTCCTAGCCACTCCTCTCCCAGTCATTCCCAGCCACTCCTCTCCCAGGATTCCTAGCCTCTTTTCTCCAAGCAATTCACAGCCACTTCTCTCCTCTCCTCTCCTAGCCATTCCTAGCCTCTCTTCTCCCAGCAATTCCAAGCCACTTCTCTCCCAGGCATTCCCAGCCACTCCTCTCCCAGTCTCTCCCAGCTACTTCTCCCTCAGCCATTCCCAGCAACTCCTTCCCTAGTCATTCCCAGCCACTCCTTTCCCAGCCACTTCTCTCCCAGCCACTAATCCCCCAGTCATTCCCAGCTACTCATCCCCCAGTCATTCCCAGCCATTCCTTTCCCAGCCACTTCTCTCCCAGCCACTCCTCCGCCAGCCATTCCCAGACACTGTCCTCCCAGCCGTTACCAGCTATTCCTCTCCCAACCATTACCAGATACTCCTCTCGCAGCCAATTCCACACACACCCCTAACAACCATTCCCAGCAACTCCTCTCCCAGCCATTCCTAACCAATGCCCTCACAGTCTCTCCCATCCCCATCTCCCCCAGCCATTTCCACCCACTGCCCTCCCTGCCTCTCAAAGCCACTCCTACCCCGGACACACAAAGGTGATCCTCCCCATCAATTTTCAACCACACCCCTCCCAGCCTCTCCCAGCCATACAAAGCCATTCACAGCCACTTCTCTCCCAGCCTCTTCTCCCCTACCCATTACCAGGCTCTCCCAGCCATTCCCAGCCTCTCCTAGCCACTCCCAGCTTCTCTCTCAGCTATTCCAGTAGTGCATGGACTGCTGGATAAGCAGTCTGATGCATCATTCATCAAGGAAAGTACTCTGGATAAATTGGAAGTCAGCAGCCCACCAATGTCACTTAATATTCACACAATAAGTGGAAAACAAATCACTGATTCTATCAAAGTTCATGGACTTAAAGTGAGAGGTTATAATGAAGAAGTGGAAATATCAATCCCTTCAGCATATTCAACAGAAAACATTTCAGCTAGATAAAGTCAGATGCCAAGGCCCAAGACTGCTTGTAACTGGACCCACTTGAAGGCGATCTCTGACAAACTAATGAAATATGACCCAAATGTTGACATAGGACTCCTCATTGTTCTTGATTGTGCAGAAGCCATTATGGCAGAAGAGCAAATAGCAGGTGATAGTAAGAAGCATCCCTATGCATGTAGGACAGAGCTAGGTTGGGGGATCATTGATAGAATCTCTCCTCATGCAAGTCCAGTGGAGGATACAATGGTAGTCTGCAGAACAGTGACACAAGAAGTAGAAATTAATGAAGAAAAGAGCATTAATTTCTTAGTGGTTCCTACTAAAACCAGAGATGATTAATCCTTCTCATGTGAGGGATATGTTTGAATTTGACTTCGGTGATGGAAAGTCAGGTGACACTCCATTATCATATGAAGATAAAAGGTTTGTGAGTAAGATGGAAGAAGGAGTACATCTGCTGAAAGATGGGCATTATGAGTTAACCCTTCCTCTTAAAGATGATAATATCAAGCTTCCAAACAACAGAATTCAAGTCATGGGAAGGTGAAAATACAGAAGCAGGCAGGGAGTTCCAGATTTTACCAGAGAAAGGGATGAATAATTGAGAATGCTGGTTAACTCTTGCATTAGAGGTGGACAGAACAGGGATGAGAGAAAGAAGAGTTTTTTGCAGCGAGGCCGCGGGAGGAAGGGAGGCATGTAGTTAGTAAGATCAGAAGAGTAGTTAGCATGAAATTAGTGGTAGAAGACAGCTAAAGATGCAACATTACAGCAATGAGAGAGAGGCTGAAGACAGTCAGTAAGAGGAGAGGAGTTGATGAGATGAAAAGCTTTTGATTTTACCCTGTCTAGAAGAGTGGTATGAGTGAAACCCTCCCAGATATGTGAAGCATACTCCATACATGGACGGATAAGGCCCTTGTACAGAGTTAGCAGCTGGGGGGGTGAGTAAAACGGACGGAGACGTATCAGAATGCATAACTTCATACAAGCTGTTTTAGCTAGAGATGAGATGTGAAGTTTCCAGTTCAGATTACAAGTAAAGGACAGACTGAGGATGTTCAGTGTACAAGAGGGCGACAGTTGCGTGTCGTTGATGAAGAGGGGATAGTTGTCTGGAAGGTTGTGTCAAGTTGATAGATGGAGGAATATAATTTTTGAGGCATTGAACAATATCAGGTTTGCTCTGACCCATTCAGAAATTTTAGAAAGATCAGAAGTCAGGCGTTCTGTTGTTTTCCTAATCAATAAACAATTGGTAGTTATATATATATATATATATATATATATATATATATATATATATATATATATATATATATATATATATATATATATATATATATATATATATATATATATATATATATATATATATATATATATATATATATATATATATATATATATATATATATATATATATATATATATATATATATATATATATATATATATATATATAACACATGGTGTTTGATGGTGGTCACTATACAAATTATTTCTGTATATTGCTCGTTTCATATTTGTTTGTTTCATAGTATTTGCCCGTTTCATATGATAACTACCTAGGAATAATGAGTGTTAATGAGTGTTTCATTTGTGTATGAATCCCTCGAGCGGTAAACCGAGGGAAGGTAGCTCAAGGAGGGAGGTAAAGCCGGCAGTCTATCTGTGGTATAGCAGCCGCACACACCTTGTTGGATTTAAACCTGTGGATTTATTTCCTGTGAGCGCCAGAGATTGGTGAGTGTTCCTCTATTATATTTGTGATAGGTTTAGGAATATATCAGGAAAGTGTAGTACTTTGTTGCTTGTTATTCTCTCCTGTTGTATTTACTTTACGTTACACCCAGAACTGTTACATATATGTTGTGTTTTTTTGTGATATTTCAACGTAAATTGTCATAGTTAGGTAATCAAACATTCATGTGAGATTTGTGACCCAGAACTGTCTTTACACCGTAAGGATAGTCACCATAGCTTGTTAGCTAGTAGTTTATTTGTCATGTATTTGTTAATTTATTTTTCTTTTTTTTGACACGTGTGCATAGTGATTTCATTGTGTTGCTCTAATGCCTTCATGTGGACTTTGTGATGTTACTTATGTTAATTTTGTATTCCATAGAGATTAATTAAGGGACCTTCTCCAGTTGGACCGTTCACCCTCACGTTCACCCTCACATTCACTCTTACGTTCACCATATGGGACAAGTAAACACACACAAGAATCAACGAGTGTCAATAACCAGGCGTAATAATATACCAAGAAGAAATACCCTTGTCTAACGCCCCTGAGTGGGTGTTACAATATATATTATATGTATATGTATGTATGTATATTAGGGTGATCCAAAAAGCCATTTATGTTTTGGTACTTAATTATTATCATTATTTTTGTTTGATTTCTTAAGGGAATCGGAGTGAAATGACGGTAACGAAATTATTGAAACGACCATAACGGCATTTATAATTTTTTGTGGGAAAAACTGAAATGGTATTTGACAAAATCTATACTTATTTTCAAAGCTTAAACCTTCATCTACAACCTCCATTTAAAATATTTTGATTTTTTCTTATAATCTCACAAAGTTTTGCACGACTGCAACGTCCTCTTTAACAATTAATAGCAAGAACACCAATGAATACAGAATGTTCTGGATAGTCTCATTATCCTCTTCAGCCATTAGTTCTATCTTGGTGAAAATCACATCACGTTAACTACTTCTAGAGATATAGGTAAGAGTACACCCGTAAGTTACCTCCGAGCGAAACGACCGTGATGGTAGAATGACCCTAGTTGTGCTTGCCTTGCTGTGTTTGCCTTGCTGTGCTTGCCTTGCTGTGTTTGCCTTGCTGTGTTTGCCTTACTGTGTTTGCCTGGTTGTGTCTGCCTGGTTGTGTCTGCCTGTTTTGTGTTTGCCTGTTTTGTGTTTGCCTGGTTGTCTTCACCTAGTTCTGGAGTATGTTTTAATGCTTTCATTTCACTATTTTGCACTTACGGAGTATTGTCATCTGGCAGCAAATTAGCCCAACATCATAACCACATCTTCACTTAGGTCATTCCAGATGTCTGTAGTTCAGTGTGGGCAGCTGTGTTTCTTGATGTCACCAGAACACACCATCCCTTTCCAGTCACTACCTCCTGCAGTTACCCTTCATCTCTTCCTTTATACACCACCACCACCACCTACACCACCTCCTTCTGCAGTTACTCCTTGATCCCTTTCTGATCAGCAGCACCTTAACCCCCTCCTGCAGGCACTGGGCACTGGGTTACTACTACTACTATTATTATTATTACTATTATTATTATCATCGTCATAATCATACGTCAATCCCAAATAGGAACAAGAAAAGACGATGCTGATGAAAGAGAAGAGGCAGAAATAAAGGACGATAAACACAAAAAGAAGATCGCGTTTGAGAGTTCCAATAAGGGTATGGAAAACATCCTATTCTTCCTCATCCACCTCTCCTCTCATCCACTCGCCTATCGCAGGAGACAGAAAATGCATTACAGGTTCTTAGAAGGTTGATAAGTGGATACAGGAGTCACTACCACCCTACTTCTCTCCTCCACGAGGCCCTCCTCTCTTCCACCTCCCTCCTGGGCGGGTGGAATGAGTGGAAGAGAGTGGAGAGAAGCGAGATGGATTATGTGGAGTAGGAGAAACAGGTGGAGGTGTTGGTGGAAGAGATGGATAGACTGTGTGAGAGAGCGGAAGAGGTGAAAGGCAAGAGTGATGTGGAAGTGGGAGATAGGAAGGGGAATAAAGGAAGAACTGATAAATAGGTGAATAGTGACAATGGAGTAGAAAAGAAGGGAAATGAAGGAAGTGAAAGGACAGAAAACAATGAAGATAAACCCAAAATAAGAGAAAATCTAAGTTACCCACCTCTTTCACGCACGCACACCACCCTCCCATTAACAAAAACCACGGAATTCATAGCAAAAATCCATAATATAACCTTCCAAGTCCTTCACCGACCCAAATCTGAGCTGGAAGTGGTCTCAGTATTGAGAAGAATGACCACTAACATCAACGCCAGCCTCAGGAACACACAGGATAGTCTCTCCTTCAAACGCACGCAGTTTAGAGAAGAGAAAAAAAAATGAGGTCTAGACGAAGGGAGACTTAAAAAAGACAACTCAACGCGGTGCCTGTGGTGGTGTGGACTTGCTACCGCTTACTCCAGGCTGTTTATATGGTTCTTCCGTCTCTCCAAGATGTTCCAGAGATGGAGAGGGATAGTTTTTCCAGTGTCATGCGGGTCCTGAAGGGGGTACTCAAAGCTATGGAGAATTTAGCGTCACAAACAGATCCTTAGATGAATCGTTGGGACGAGGCTGCTTGTATATGAAGGGAGAATGTTGCCTTTGTCTTGAAGCATTTTGGGTGAGGTGCTTCTGTCCCCGGCTCTGTTATATGATTCTTTAAGCTTGTTTTACTTTCTGACTCGCCTTAGTTAAGTTTACCTGTACGTGTCTGTAAAGAGCAGGGTTTTTTTTATTATTATTTTTTTTCATTTATTTATTTATTTATTTATTTTTTTCTGTCTCAGTTGAGAATGTTCAATTTATTTTGAAGTATTTAAGGTGTGGTGCTTATGTTCCTCACTGTCATTTTTTTTTTTTTTCAAGCTTGTTTTCTTTCCTGAGTTAAGTTTGTTTAAATTTAGAGGTGCGTGTCTGCGTGAAGAGCGGTTTTTCTGCCTATCAATGGAGAATGTTGCCTTTACTATGAGGCATTTGGGGCGTGGTGCTTGTGTCCTCAGCTGTTTCATGATTTTAAGCTTGTTTTACTTCCTATCTCAGTTTTGTTAACTTTGCCTGTCCGTGGCTGTGTGAAATGCAGTTTCCTTTCGTGAATCCTGATGTGTCTGTCTTTACTTTGAGACATTTGGGGCGTGGTGCTTGTTTCCCCAGCTGTTTCGTGGTTTTAAGCTCGTTTTCCTTCCTGACTCGCTGTAGTTAAGCTGTGCGTGTCTGGCCCGCATTCAGCTCTCTCAACACAACTATTTTTAAAAGCCACATAAATAATTAGCCGGGTTGTCTTAATGATAATGTAGAAATCTTGTTAATCTATCACTAGAACCATAACTACATCTTTAAAAACACGTGTAACTTACCAAATACGCCCATATTCAGAAACACTCTACTCTCTTATCATGACTATTTTTAAAGGCCACAGAGATGATTTGCCGGTTTCTCAAGACCGTTTCTCTTAATAATAATGTAGAAATCTTGTTAATCTCTCACTAGCACTGTATAAACACTCAAAAACCAGTGTGCCTTCATCTGCCTCGAGTCTTTTGAAAGTAGTGGAGGTGCGGAGCGGAAGTGTTTCAGAATACAGTCCTTTGTGAAGAGCAGTTTTTCGTGAATGAGACTTTTATAGTTTGAAATGTGAAAGAAAATAAAAGAAAAAGACTTATGATCCTGGTTATCATATCTTAATGAAGTTTACCTTGCGTCTTGTTTTATCCCAGCGGTCTTCAACCTTTCCCCGCGCTGCACACAGAGCCAGGTGCTGATACGGGCGAGGTACACCACCACTATGTCAAGGTGGAACTAATGACTGCTGAATGCGCCGCAGGAGCGAGTCTTGCCAGCTCGTACAGTCACCTAAAAAAAGTTGGTGACAGTCTCTTGGCAGCTGAATGCCCTTCCACCACTCACTTGTTCTACACATGAGATTTAATTATCGGCAGGGTGGAAGCTTCTGACCGGGAGGAAGATGTGGCGGGGAAAGAGTTAAAGAGAAGGGAGTATGGGGGCCAGGGGCGGCCGAGGGCGTGTGTGTGTTTGATGAATTATTGTAGGCAAGATCCAACCAGACTCGCTGGATCTTGATTGTACTGCAGGTATAAAAAAGAACAATGCACTTTATGATAATGATTATTATTCTTCTTACATTTATTATTTTAGTAGTTATGATATTAATAAGAATAACAATAATACTTAGAATGGACGCAAACTGAACGAAATTTCTCTCTCTCTCTCTCTCTCTCTCTCTCTCTCTCTCTCTCTCTCTCTCTCTCTCTTCAGATATGTATAGGAGGGAGAGATAGAATGAAAAGCGACAAAAGGAAGGAGAAAGAACGGCAGGGATGAGTGAGGTTGTCACAGACTGCTGCTGTATTTATAATGATTTATATTATCAATGACAGCTGTCCTACACACACACACACACACACATAGACTGTCGCTAGGATGGTGAATTTGTAAGGGGTGGTTTGCTGGGCGGTGACTTACAACGATATTTGTTTGACGTGTGGAAAAAAAACAAAAAATGAATGCACACACACGTCCTCGGCCTCCCCTGGTCCCCCTTCCCCCTCCTCTTAACTCCTCCCCCGCCGCCCTCCTTCCCCGCCGGAAGCTTTCTTTCTGCTGGTAGGTAAATCCTGCGTGAATAACAAGCGAGTGCTTTAAGGGTGTAGTGGTGTGTTGTGGTGGTGGTGGTAGTGGTGAAGCACGTGTGCCAGTCACCACGCAACACAGGGGAGGGTTCCCACAGGCGGCTCCACACACAAGCTCTTTAATCTCATCTACTGCTGTTTGCACGCCATGATTGCTACTCCCACAACAGTCCACAATACTTAATTTTATCTTATTATCGTTGTGAATGTGAATGTTTACATTAAAATCGACAGTAGTTATTCTTATTGAACCTTTGGTACGGCATGAACACAGGGAGGGAAATACTGTGTTCAAATATATCTTCTTTACCCTGAGGTGTGTTGAGGTTCCCATGGCCCAGTGGACAGAATGACGGTCTGGAGGACCTTGAGTGTTGGACGCAAGCGTTCAAATCCCTCTTAATAACTTAAAAAAAAATAAAAATAAATAAATAAAATTATCTGCTAACAATATACTTAATATAATATTAATAAATATTATTGGACGCCATAAAATTATGATAAATGTTTAATATGAATTAACGTAACCAGAAGATGCGGAAGTAGACCAAGTTTACCAACAAATGTGTTGGGTGCTCGTGATGAACTTTAAGATTGTGTGAGGGAAGCGTGGGTACAAAACACACAGTATGGTGAAGGAGCTGCCCAGGGGGGAACTGCCATCCCCACCCGTTGTCCCACCCTGTAAACTACAAATATCACCAAACGGACTCACTCAAGTAGGTTAGGAGTAGGAAAGGTTACCATAGAATAGGATGGGAGTGGCTGGGATTCGATGGGAGAGGAGAGGCTGGGATTGGAATGCAGAGGACTGTCTGGGATTGACTAGGAGAGGAGAGGCTGGGAACGGCTGGGAGAGGAGTAATTGGGAATGGCTGGGAGAAGATGGGCTAGGAATGGCTGGGGGAGAGGTGGCTGGGAGAGGCTGGGAGAGGAGTGGTTATGAATGGCTGAGAATGGTTAAGAGAGGAGTGGCTGGGAATGGCTGGGAGAGGAGTGACTGGGAACTGCTGGGAGAGAAGTGGCTGGGATTGGCTGGGAATGGGTGGGAGAGGAGTAGCTAGGAGAGAAGTGGCTGTGAGAAGAGTGGCTGGGAATAGCTGGGAGAGAAGTGTCTAGGAGAGGAGTAGCTGGGAATGGCTGGGATAGGAGCGGCTGAAAATGGCCGCGAGAGGAGTGGCTGGGAGGGGTGTAGCTTGGAATGGCTGGAAGAGATTGAGAGAGGAATGGTTGGGTTCAGCTGGGAGAAGCTGGAGTGTTTGGGAGAAACTGGGAGAGGAGTGGCAGGGGTTGGCTGGGAGAGGCTGGAATGGCTGGGGGAAGAGTGGCTGGGAGAGACTGGGCGAGGAATGTTTATCAATGGCTATGAGAGGAGAGGCTGAGAATGGCTGGGAGAGGAGTAACTGGGAATGGTTGAAAGAGGAGTGGCCGAGAATGGCTGGGAGAGGAGTGGCTAAGAGAAGGGTGGCTGGGAATGGCAGGGAGAGGAGTTGCTGCGAGTGGCTAAGAATGGCTGGGATAGAAGTGTCTGTGAATGGCTGGGAGAGGAGTGGCTGGGAATAGCTGAGAGAGGAGTGGCTGGGAATGACAGGAAGAGGAGTGGCTAGGATAGGGTTAGCTAGTAATGGCTGGGAGAGGAGTGGCTAGGAGAGGGGTAGCTGGGAGAGGAGTGGCTGGGAATAGCTGAGAGAGGAGTGGCTGGGAGAGTAGTGGCTGGGAGAGAAGCGGCTGGGAATGGCTGGGAGAGGAGTGGCTGGGAATGGCTGGGAGGGGAGTAACTGGGAATTGCTGGGAATGGCTAGGAGAGGATTAGCTGGAAGGGGAGTGGCTGAGAATGGCTGGGAATGGCTGGGAGAGAAATGGCTGGAAATGGCTGGGAGAGTATTGGTTGGCATTGGCTGGGAGAGGCTAGGAGGGGTCTAGCTGTGGGAGGAGTGGGTGGAAATGACTGGGAGAGGAATGGCTGTGAATGGCTCTGAGAGAAGTGGCCGGGAATGGATTTGAGACGAGTGGCTGTGAATGGCTGGGAACGACTGGGAGAGGAGTGGCTGGGAATGGCTGAGGGAGCAGAGTCTGGGAATGGCTGGAGGAGGAGCAGCTAGGAATGCTGGGAATAGCTGAGACAGGTGTAACAGCGAATAGCTGAAAGAGTAATGGCTAGTAGAGGGATGGCTGGCAATAGCTGGGAGAGGAATGGCTGGGAGAGGAGTGGCTGGGAATGGCTGGGATTGGCTCGAAGAGGCTGGGAGATGTGTTGCTGGGAATGACTGCATGGGAGAGGACTGCCGGGGAGATAAGTAACTGGGAATGGCTGGGAAAGTAGTGGGTGGGATTGGCTATGAATGGCTGGGAAAGGAGTGGCTGGGAATGGTTGGGAAAGGAGTGGCTGAGAGAGGCTGGGAATGGTTGGGGGAAGAATGGCTGGGAGGGGCAAGGAGGGGAGTGGCTGGGAATGGCTGGAGTAGAAGTGTCTGGGAGAGGAGTGGTTAGCAATGGCTGGGAGAGGAGTGGCTGGGAATTGCTGTGAGAGGAATGGCTGGCATTGGCTGGAAGAGGAGTAACAAGGAATGGCTGGGAGAGGAGCGACTGGGAGAGGCTGGGAATGGCTGTGGGAGGAGTGGCTGGGAATGGAGCGACTGGGGATGGCTGGGGGAGGAGAGGCTGGGAGGGGACTGGCTGAGAATGGCGGGGGGAGAAGTAGCTGGGATAGACCGGGAGAGGAGTGGCTGTGAATGGCTGGAAATAGCTGGGAGAAGAGTGGCTTGGAATGACTGGGAAAGGAGTGGCGGGGAATGGCTGGGAAAGGAGTAGCTGAAAATGGCTGGGAGACTAGTACCTGGGAATAGCTGAAAGAGGTGTGGCTGGGAATGTCTGGGAGAGGAGTGACTGGGAATAGCTGAATCTGGAGTGGCTGGGAATGGCTGAGAGGGGAATGGCTGGGAATAGCTGGGAGAGAATCTGGGAGTGGCTAGGATAGGCTGGGAATGGCTGGGAGAGCCTAGGAATGGGTGGGGGAGAAGAGGCTGGGAGAGAAGTGGCTGTGAATGGCTTTGTATGGCTGGGAGAGGCTGGGAGGGGTGTGGTTGAAAATTGATGGGGATGAACACCTTTGTGTGTCCGGGGTAGGAGTGGCTTTGAGAGGCAGGGAGGGCAGTGGGTGGAAATGGCTGGGGGAGATGGGGATGGGAGAGACTGTGAGGGCATTGGTTAGGAATGGCTGGGAGAGGAGTTGCTGGGAATGGTTATTAGGGGAGTGTCTGGAATTGGCTGCGAGAGGAGTATCTGGTAATGGTTGGGAGAGGAATAGCTGGTAACGGCTGGGAGGACAGTGTCTGGGAATGGCTGGCGGAGGAGTGGCTGGGAGAGAAGTGGCTGGGAAAGGAATGGCTGGGAATGACTGGGGGATGAGTAGCTGGGAATGACTGGGGGATTAGTGGCTGGGAGAGAAGTGGCTGGGAAAGGAGTGGCTGGGAATGACTAGGGAAGGAGTTGCTGGGAATGGCTGAGGGAGAAGTAGCTGGGAGAGACTGGGAGAGGAGTGGCTGGGAATGGCTGTTAGGGGAGTGTCTGGAATAGGCTGGGAGAGGAGTAACTGGTAATGGTTGAGAGAGGAATGGCTGGTAATGGCTGGGAGGGCTGTGTCTGGGAATGGCTGGGGGAGGAGTGGTTGGGAATGAAATGGCTGGGAATGACTGGGAGAGGAGTGTCTAGGAATGGGTGGGAGAGGAGTGGTTATAGGAATGGCTTGGAGAGGAATGGCTCCTCTCCCAGCCACTTCCAGTCACTCTTCTCACAGCCATTTTTAGCCTCTTCTCTTCCAGCCATTCCCAGCCACTCCTTTCCCTGCCATTCACAGTCACTTTTCCCCCAACCATTCCTAGCCACTCCCATCCCAGCCTCTCCCAGCCATTGCCAGCCACTCCTCGCCCAGCCATTCCTAGCCACCCCTTTCCAAGCCACTCCTCTCCCAGCTATTCCCAGCTTCTCCTTTCCCAGCCATTCACAGCCACTCCTTTTCCAGTCATTCACAGCCACTCCTCTCCCATCCATTCCCAGCTGTTCACAGTCACTCACTTCATCAATTCTTCTTTGCACTGTACTGTTACTTAATGGCAAATCTTTAAGAACAGAGTGAGAATTTTTCTTCATAACACTTTCTATAACTTTAATAGCTGGGATTATGATACCCTCACCAATAGTGTGTGCCTTTCCTTTCTTTGCTTTCATGAGGGAGATGTTATATGAAGCTCTTAAACCTCCTTCAGTATCACCACTGACGGGTGCTTTGAAAAAAGTCTTGATATTTGATCGACTTTTGAGTTTTCTTTCAGTGTCTTGAAATAGTCAAGGTCTTTGTTTTTCTAATCACAGTGAACCGTTTCAAGGTGGTGCTTCATCTTTGCAGGCTTCATGGCATCATTACTGAAAGTCTTTTCACACAAGTGACACAATGGCATGGTGTCATTGGTTAATGAAGTAATGAATCCATATTTCAAATATTTCTGAGAATAATGACGGCATTTCTTCTTAGCAGCAACGACAGCCATTGTGTTTGTTACGCACAGTTTTCAATGCGTCACAATAATCAGTTCGCGGACCACACTTACGAGAGCTGAGCGTGCGCTGAACTAATGTGTGCGAGACAGCGAGAGAGGCGTGGGCAGGCTGGGGTGGAGTAGGGATACGTTCACTGGCTCAATACGGGACAGAGACAAGAATGCATTGTGTACAGACCCTAGAACAGACTGGAGAGATGCGAGACACAATGAGGGGAAGGGTTTGGTTGAAGGTAGTGTTGCCAGCACTGCTGAAATTTCTGAAGATTCACTGACAATTTGACTTATTGTTTGAATTCAAGAAATTATTATAATTAAAAATAATAGTAATAATTATGTCTGGTATTCTTCAGATTTTTGCAATTTTTTTGGGGAGAATTTCTAATCAGAGGTTTCAACGGTCCCTTAGACCCCAGCAGTAAATATTCATCGATCCCTTGGTTATTCATTGACCCCCTTTTGACCCCCTAATTATTCATTGACCCCATTTTGACCCACTGATTATTCATTGACCCCCTTCAAACCCCCTGGTTATTCATTGACCCCCTTTTGACCCCCCCTGTTATTCATTGACCTTTCAACCCCCTAATTATTCATTGACCCCTTGGATGGTCCCATCAACCCCTGAGGATCGATATTGACCACTTCGAGAACCCCTGCTGTATGTGCTGGTGCTGCTGCTGGTGGTGGTGGTGGTGGTTCCCTGCAAATCATAAAAAGGGGATGTTTTTTAATTATTTCTGTTGTATTATTGTTTCTTTGTCGTTGTTATCCTATGTGTGATTATGGATTTTCTTTTTATATATGTGTGTGTGTGTGTGTGTGTGTGTGTGTGTGTGTGTTTACCTAGTTGTAATTTACAAGGCCTGAGCTACGTTCGTGTGGTCTGCCTCCATATCTACACTTGTCCAGCTTTTCCTCAAAGTTGTGCACACTCGTTGCCAATACTGCCTCCTCACTGAGCTTGTTCCAAACTTATATATTTCTCTGTGGGAAACTTTATTTCTTTATGTCACTCAAGCATCTTCCTTTTATTAGTCTTTGCTGTGGCCTTGTCTGTATCTGGTATTTCCCTCTTCTCTTAGCAGCAGTTTGTTATGTGTGTATATATTTACCTAGTTGTGTTTACCTAGCTGTGGTTTACGGGAGGAAAGTAATCTCATAGTATCCTGTCTCTATACTTATCCAGTTTGGTCTTAAATGCATGGACAATTTCAGCATTCACAACGTCTTCACTGAGTTCATTCCATTTGTTCACACTTCTTGATGTCCCTTCTACAGTTAACTTTCTTCAACTTCTTACTGTGTCCCCTTGTACTCTGTGTCTAAATTTATAAAACATTCTTTGTCCACATTTTCCATACCATTTTATCATTCTATAGATGCTTATTAATAAATCTCCTCGCTCCTGTTTTCAAGGGTAGGAATTTCCATCATCGTTAATCTTTCTTCATAGGTTGACTTACTCAACTCCTGAACCATCTTACTGATGGCTCTTTGTACTCTCTAATTTTATAATATTCCTCTTTGTATGAGGAGACCACACCACTGCCGCATATTCTAATCTTATCATGAAAATCAACAACTTTTTTTTATCATTCCTTCATCCAAATATGAGAATGACATTCTTACTTATTTTAACAAATTCATCATCTTTCCAGTAATTTTATCAATGTGTCTGTCCGAAGTCAAGTTTTTAGTACTCATTTTAACAAATTCATCATCTCTCCAGTAATTTTATCAATGTGTCTGTCCGAAGTCAAGTTTTTAGTAACTGTTACTCCTAAATTCACTTCCTCTTTTGATTTCATTAACTTCACACCATCCATCTCATAATGATATTTTATTCGTTTTTCACTCTTCCCAAACTACATTACTTTACATTTACTTAAACTGAATTCCATTTGCCAAGATTTACTCCATCTTTTTATCTTATTTAAATAATCTTGCAGTATCATAGTCAATTACATTTTCTATTCTTCTCATCAGCTTAGCATCATCTGCAAATAAGTTCATATAACTATCTATTTTTTCATTCATGTCATTCACATATATCACAAACATTATCATCCCAACACTGACCCCTGTGGGACACCACTAGTTACTTTCAGCCAAGATTAATTTTGGTCTTGTATTACAGTTCTCATCTCTCTATCATCCAGATAATCCTCCTTCCACTCTAGTAGTCTTTCTCCAATTCTTCCATAATTTCATAGCAATCTTTGGTGTGGTGCTGTGTTGTCGAAAGCCTTCTTCAAGTCTAAGTAGACACCATTCACCCATCCATATCTGTCTCTCTTGCACAATATCGACTAACCTTGAATAAAAGGACAATAAGTTCATGGAGCGTGATCTTCCCCTTCTAAATCCAAATTGACAATTAACCAAAACTTCGTCTCCTTTCAAGTGTTCTGTCTTTCCTTAATTGTTCTTTCACATAGTTTCCCTACAACACTAGTCAATGATACTGGTCTATAATTTAGTGGGTTTTCCTTATTTCCTCCTTTGAATATTGGTATAATATTTGCTCTCTTCCAATCTTTTGGTACTCTTCCCTGCAACAATGATGTCACCACCATACTGTGATTTTTATCAGGCATTTGTTCTCTGCATTCTTTCAGTATCCAGTTTGATACTTCGTCTGGACCAGATGCTTTATTTACATCAATTGTGTGTGTGTGTGTGTGTGTGTGTGTGTGTGTGTGTGTGTATGTGTGTGATTACCTAGTTGTTACCTAGCTGTGTCACTCAGGAGAGGAGCTATGCTTGTACTGTCCCGCCTCTGTATCTATTATTATCTATCTTGGCCTTGAAATTAAGAATAGTTTTTGCTTGCACCACACACTCATTTAGACCAGTGGTTCCCAAACTAGGGGGCGCGCCCCCCCCTAGGGGGGCGCGAGGAGGATACAAGGGGGGCGTGAATTCATCTGCTCAAAATTATTTGTTTAATTAGAATAATAAAATCATTCAAAGAACAAATATCTGTCATTACATACATGCAAAGTATAATTATAGCAGTCACTCCAACCCGTTTTCTATTAAGCTAGTTCTCTTTACACGTTTTGGACAAGTCAATGATACCAACCACACTGACGCCACTGAGGGACTCGTCACAAACTCCCAATACTCCATCCCGTCAACCTGAGCACATATTCCCCTTGTCCACGGTAGGGATTTATTTCACTCTTCAATTCTGGATCACATACGTGTATGAGTGACATTGTAACCTTGACGATTTGCAAGGGTAGAACGATGCAGAATGGAATGTCTTGTGTGAAAAAACTCGTTGCGATCGAAAGTGTGAAATGTAAATAATACGCGGTGAGTTTTGTACGATAGTTTGAATGTATGTGGTGAAGTGTGTGCGTTGATTCCAGTATAGGCGGCGAAAAGTGTGTGTGACAAATTAAGTGTACTGTATATGTTGCTGGGTTGATGGTTCAATCGCCATATCTATTCACTTAATAAAAAACGTTAATAAAAATCTCAGACAGCAGAAAGAAGCGAATCTATTATAAAAAAGTGGAAATGATAAAACAAAGCCAAAAAACACGATAACAGACTAAACCACTGCAAACACAAACTCAACTCTCGACACGTAAGCAAAACTAAACCACCGTGCGCGCACTGCTCTACATCACACCAAAAACGTACCATCATATCACAATTCAGTCATCGCCAAAATCGCTAATATAGGATCCAACAAACAAAGGTACATGAGCACAACTATGCCAAGGTCGACTGTATGCAAAACATCGCTCGTCAAATCAACACATTATTACATCACAGTATAACTGAGCATTTTCGTGCGTGTAGTTTTACTCCGTTTGCTTCTTCTCGTTGTATTTTCCGCAGTTGTTCTCATTGTCATTATTGTTAAGATATAAGCCACGTTGTGTGCTGAATATTTGTGGTATGTTACAGATTTATGATTTCCAGTTGTGTGATCTATGTTATATGAATGTGTGGTGTGGTGCATGCCAATACGGTATGTTATATAACTACTTAGTTCCATGGTGCAGTTTATAAGTTTGTTGCTATTTTCACTTTGCAGAAATGTTTGGGGCAAAGAAAAGAAAGTATTCAGATGAATATATCAAGTATGGCTTCACTGTTATAGAGAGGAATGGATTTCATCTCCCTCAGTGTGTCATATGCCATACAGTCCTCAGCAATGACGACTTAATACCTGGTCGTCTGGAGCGACATTTGAGCACAAAGCATTAAAAGAAAACCCAAAGGAGCTCTTCACAGCCATACTGCATGAGCTGAATCGTATGAAGCTGGACTCAAGCAGTGTTTTTCATCAAGAAACGTGGAAACTGGTGGAAGCATCTTACGAGCTGTCACTACTTATTGCAAAAGCAAAGAAGCCTCACTCTGTGGGGGAAACTCTTGTAAAACCCTGCCTTTTGAGTGCTGCAAATACTGTGCTTGGGGAAGAAAGCCAAAGAAAGTTATCAAAGATTTCCTTATCAGATAACACAGTGAAGCGTCGCATTGACCAACTTTCAGAAGACATAAAAGAACAAGTTTTGGAAAAAATAAAAGCATCTCGCTTCTTTGCAATACAGTGCGATGAAAATACTGATGTTGCTCACCTCTGCCAGCTGCTTGTTTATTCTCGATTCGTGGATGAAGGAACTGTGAAAGAAGAAATTCTTTTCTCAGCAGCACTGGAGACAACAGCAAAGGCCATCGATGTTTTTTCAAAGGTTGATGAGTTTTTCCAAGAGCACGGTCTTTCATGGGAAAAATTAGTCGGTGTTTGTACTGATGGTGCCCCATCAATGATTGGATCTCGCTCTGTATTTGTGAAGCTGGTGAAAGAAAAAAATCCTGCTGTAACTGGGACTCACTGTGTTATCCACAGACAGTCATTAGCAAGCAAAACTCTGCCTAGTAATCTACGCAGTTCACTGAATTTGGCAATAAAAGTGGTGAATTTTGTAAAGAATAGCTCTTTGAATTCTAGGCTTTTCGCAGCTCTTTGCTCAGATTTGGGCACTGATTACAAGACTCTCCTGTTTCACACCGAAGTCCGCTGGCTTTCCAAGGGAAACATGCTGAGTCGTCTTTACGAGCTCAAAGATGAAGTGGAAATTTTCTTGCAGAAGCAGAAACAAGACAA